>NC_090269.1:317222961-317325461 GCF_040414725.1 Anabrus simplex
GTCTGTTACTTCTAACTTATGAATAAGGTATCCTGAGTCCACCCAGCTTTCGCTCCCGTAAAGCAAAGTTGGTCTGGAAACAGACCGATGTAAAGATAGTTTCGTCTGGGAGCTCACTTCCTTCTTACAGAACACTGTTGATCGCAGCTGCGAGCTCACTGCATTAGCTTTACGACACCTTGATTCAATCTCACTTACTATATTACCATCCTGGGAGAACACACAACCTAAATACTTGAAATTATCGACCTGTTCTAGCTTTGTATCACCGATCTGACATTCAATTCTGTTGAATTTCTTACCTACTGACATCAATTTAGTCTTCGAGAGGCTAATTTTCATACCATACTCATTGCACTTATTTTCTAGTTCCAAGATATTAGACTGCAGGCTTTCGGCACAATCTGCCATTAAGACCAAATCGTCAGCATAGGCCAGACTGCTTACTACATTTCCACCTAACTGAATCCCTCCCTGCCATTTTATACCTTTCAGCAGATGATCCATGTAAACTACGAACAGCAAAGGTGAAAGATTACAGCCTTGTCTAACCCCTGTAAGTACCCTGAACCAAGAACTCATTCTACCATCAATTCTCACTGAAGCCCAATTGTCAACATAAATGCCTTTGATTGCTTTTAATAATCTGCCTTTAATTCCATAGTCCCCCAGTATGGCGAACATCTTTTCCCTCGGTACCCTGTCATATGCTTTCTCTAGATCTACAAAACATTAACACAACTGCCTATTCCTCTCGTAGCATTTTTCAATTACCTGGCGCATACTGAAAATCTGATTCTGACAGCCTCTCTGTGGTCTGAAAGCACACAGCTTCCTCTCAACGACTGATCGCACTCTCCCTTCCAAGATGCCAGTGAATACTTTGCCTGGTATACTAATCAATGAGATACCTCGATAGTTGTTGCAATCCTTCCTGTTCCCTTGCTTATAGGTAGGTGCAATTACTGCTTTTCCCCAATCTGAAGGTACCTTACCAACACTCCATGCTAATTTTACTACTCTATGAAGCCATTTCATCCCTGCCTTCCCACTATACTTCACCATTTCAGGTCTAATTTCATCTATTCCTGCTGCCTTATGAAAATGGAGTTTATTTACCATCCTTTCCACTTCTTCAAGCATAATTTCACCAACATCATTTTCCTCCTCCCCATGAGCTTGGCTGTTTGCAACACCACCATGATGATTTCCTTTTACATCGAGAAGATTTTCAAATTAATCCCGCTACATGTCCACTGTTTCCCTGGGATCTATTATGAGTTCACCGGAATTACTCAAAATACTGTCCATTTCTTTTTCCGATCCCCTCCTAAGATTCTTTATTACTGTCCAGAAATGTTTCCCTGCTGCTTGATCTAGCCTTTCCAGGTTGTTACCAAAATCTTCCCAGAACTTATTTTTGGATTCAACAACTATTTGTTTCGCTCTGTTTCTTTCATCTACGTACAAATCCCTGTCTGCCTCGGCCCTTGTTTGGAGCCATTTCTGATAAGCCTTCTTTTTACGTTTACAAGCTGCTCTCACTTCATCATTCCACCAAGATGTTCGCCTTTTCCCATCTTTACACATAGTTGTTCCTAGGCATTCCCTTGCTGTTTCTACTACAGCATCCCTGTATGCCACCCATTCACTTTCTATATCCTGAACCTGCTTACTGTCTACTGTTCGAAACTTCTCACTAATCATATCCATGTACTTCCGTCTAATGTTCTCGTCCTGGAGATTTTCTACCCTTATTCGTTTGCAGACGGATTTCACTTTCTCTACCCTAGGCCTAGAGATACTTAGTTCACTACAGATCAGATAATGGTCTGTATCATCAAAAAATCCGCGGAAAACTCGTACATCCTAACAGATTTCCTGAATTCGAAGTCTGTTAAGATATAGTCTATTAGAAAACGTGCAGAAGAATTCAGAAACTTTTTTTACCACGAGCAAATATAGATAGGCATTAAATCACTCCTCATTATAGATCAAGTTCATTATATAAAATTACATCCTCTTGGAATTTATATATTTCATGATATACTAGATGAATTTAATACCTCTTGCAGTACGCTAAGAAATATTCTGAATTAATTATAAGCCTCTAGCTGTCATGTTTCTAGCTTACGTTTTAATTAGTTTGTTTTTCTAGTGGTTCTTAATTTCTCATTTTTAAATTCCATTCAATTATTTTAATATTATAATGCATTATGTCTTTTTGCTTTTGTATGTAACAAATGTATGGTTAATGTTACATAATTATTCACTAAACCAGGTTACTAAATTACGATACAGAGTTTAACTAAATATGTGGGAAAGCTCCGGGGATTCGGTAGAGGACCTGACAACAAGAAGAACATGTCCTGTAAACGTACGGTTTATTTGCTTTCGTTTCCGAGTTATAGGCGTTGTTTGCGGAGTACATAACATAGACCACTTCACTGTGCAGGTTGGTCATTTTGTAAGACACACAAGTTACTTGTACGTTTCATCCCTATTCAAGCTTTTGTGCATTTGTACCACGTGATGTCAGTTGCTTAGCAAAGTAAACAACTCCACACAGGTCATAAGCTAGAGTGGAGTGATACAAGTTGTCAGTTGTTATTGAGTGCACGTACAGTTCAAGTGGAGTGATACGTGTTGTCAGTTGTTATTGAGGGCATGTACAGTAAAAGTGGAGTGATACATGTTGTCAGTTGTTATTGAGGGCACGTACAGTACAAGTGGAGTGGTACATATTGTCAGTTGTTATTGAGTGCACGTACAGTACAAGTGGAGTGATACGTGTTCTCAGTTGTTACTGAGTGCACGTACAGCACAAGTGGAGGTATACGTGTCGTTAGTTGTTATTGAGAGTACGTACAGTACAAGTGGAGTGATAAGTGTTGTCAGTTGTTATTGAGTGCACGTACAGTACAAGTGGAGTGATACGTGTTGTCAATTGTTATTGAGTGCACGTACAGTACAAGTCGTAATACAATGGGGTACTCTAATCAGGAAATGGCAGACATGCACCCTCTGTATGGACGGGCTCAGTGCAACGCAAATGAAGCACGGCGTCTGTATGCGGAACAATTTGCTAATAGACGTGTACTGAACAACAAGACGTTCCAAAGAATGCATGAGCGTCTTTACGAAACAGGCTCGTTTAGCAGACGTGTTGCTGATAGTGGACGATCTAGGAGCTCAAGAACACATTATACAGATGAACCAGTTCTCAACCGTATTGAGGAAAATAGCAGAAGCAGCACCAGGCAATTGGCGGCAAGGGTGGATGTGAGTCATATGACAGTGTGGAGGATTTTACGAGAACAGCTCCTTTATCCATATTACCTTCAAAGAGTCTTAACGCAGCTGACTTTCCACCCAGAGCAGCATTTTGTACCTTGTTACGACAGATGTGTGTTCAGGAGCAACATTACCTCTCTGCTATTCTGTTTACCAATGAAGCGACGTTTACCAGAAATGGAGTGCAGAACTTTCACAATACGCATGTCTGGGCGTATTAAAATCTCAGAGAAGTAGTGCTAACCAGACATCAACAACAGTTCATTATTTATGTTTGGGCTGGTATAATAGGTGACACATTAAATGGCCCTTTCAATTTTACCGGGAACATTGACAGGAGCGTCATACTGCGCCTTACCAACAAATGAATTACATGGTTTGTTGGAAGACGTTCCACCGGGATTTAATTCAGCGCATGTGGTTCATGCATAATGGAGCAACGCCTCAATTTGCTCTTGCTGCTACAGCAATTTTACATCAGTGATTCCCAAAGAAATGGAAATGGCGTCAGGGACCGACACCGTGGCCTGCTCGTTCACCCGATCTCAATCCGTTAGACTTCAACTTATGGTGTAATTTGAAGGCCACTGTGTATGCCACACCCATTCATAACGTGGAAATGCTGCGTCAGCGAATAGAGCAAGGGTGTCAGCAGATACGAATATAGGAACGAGTGAGACAGTCAATGATGCGGCGCATTACAGCTCGTGGTAGCCATTTTGAGCACCTTCTGTAGATAACTGTACGTAGTAAGTTACGCTTTATCAACACAAATGGTCAAACTGCATAGTGAAGTGGTCTTTGTTATGTACACCACAAACAATGCTTGTAACTCGGAAACGAAAGCAAATAAACCCTACGTTTACAGGACATGTTCTTCTTGTTGTCAGGTCCTCTATCGAATTCCCGGAGCCTTCCCACATATTTAGTTACACCCTGTATTTCATTATTATTAAGTCTGGGCACATAGGTCATCTTTGTTTATGAAATATAGTGGTTTTTGTCTATGAATGGTATGTTTCCTTCTTGTTTTATTTTCTGTCTTTCTTATATTTTAAATATTTAATGTGTATGACTTGTTGTCGAATGTATTACTGAGTGAGTGAATAATATAACTGGGCTTATCGCCTGTATATTCACACTAAATAAATAAGTTAATTAATTAAGAATCCAAGATGACCTCAACCAGCAGTTTGGCAATCTCTAACACGGGTCCCTACCAGAGTTCATGAACTGGCGGTTGCGACGTCTACCAGGTCGTACTGTACAACGTGGAGAATTTATCTAGCAACAGATTTACATACACGACCTTCACGGTTTCATCTGATTGGAAACTTATTTTACGAAATATATGTTTCGGTTATCAAAAGTCCACTTCCGTGGCGTAACGATTAGCATTATTAGCTGCCTTTCTTGGGACGCCAAGGTTCGATTCCCGGTACTGTCAGATCTTTCAGATTGATTGCAATGCTGGTACGTGGTTAGAAAGTTACTCGCAGATCACTTCCATTGGAGGTGTTTATGAAGTGCTTCCTCCCTTTTACCTTTTTCAGGCTGAGTAAATCAACCTGCGCTCCGTGATAGCCGAGCGGTATAATGACAGGCTTCTCACCAAAGCCGCTGCAGTTCGAACCCCGGTAATGCATGTGGGTTTGTGAAATTAAAAGTCACATCACTGTGGTTCAGATTCCACGCAAACTGGAGGTTCCGTGTCTATGATCAATACAGTCATATAAAACCACAAACTTGCCGTTTAAAACAATCCTGACCTTACCCCTGGAATCAACGATATCTTTGAAAATATCCTGAGTTTCTGATCTGCATTGCTTGGCTTTCTAGTCTAGTCCTGTTTTCTATGGTATTAACAGCTGCTTATTCGACCTCATGAGGCTAGAGCGAATCCCGTTCAAGCTCTCAGATCAGGATTGAAATCCGTTAATAAGCCAGAAATCGAAGAACCCATTAGAAGAAGAGGCATTACCCCTATACATTGGACTGGCTTTTACATTATAGAAACGGGTTAACAGTTTTCCTGCGCACAATATAAACACAAAATCCAACATTACCTTTTTATTATATTGTGCACAGGAAAACTATTAACATGTTTTAAAATGTAAGTTTAACGTCTGTCCAAACTTATTCGTTAATACTTCTGGAGAGGTAATTCTTCACGTTGTACAATACGACCTGGTAGATGTCACAACCGCCAGTTCATGAACTCTCGTAGGGACCCGTGTTAGAGACTGCCATCGTTCAATCTACTCTGTATTTTCTAGAAGGTGAAACTAGAATGTTCTTATTCTAGAAACACCCCGAAGATACTAAAGTATCATCAGCAGGTAGGGCCTATATAAAAAGCAGCCCAAAACTGGGGCTGTACCTTAATTACCCTCTTTAAACACTAATCGTAAAGGAAGTTCACCATTCAAAATAGGGCATCGATAAGAGGGAAGATAATAGCCACGAAGGATATGAAGATGAACGAACGCAAGGCCTCAAATCGAAACCAGAGCCTCAGGTAAGAGGCAGGACTGCTACCCATGTAAACTTAAACTATACTTAAAATACATTTTCCAAAAGATAAATTGATTTATTGTCAAGAATGCTAAGGATTCCTTCAAATTTGCTATTAATTTCAAACGAGTCTTATTCAGAGTATCAGTATGCACTGGCAAGTCACTGAAACAAAAAGCACAGTTAATGGAGGTGGGGAACGTTCTTCACAGTGACAACTTTACTTGATGCTATCGCGTGTCAGGTGCCCGAGGATAGCTACTAATGTTGATTATAAACAAAACTTATAAAATATCGGTTAAGGAAGGAATGGAAGGCAGTGACACTGACATGGCCGGAAGCTTCCTGGCGTGATAACGTCAAACAACAGCAAGCATCTAAAATGCACGTTTATTACATCGTTGTTAGTGTTAGCCCCGACCACGCTCGCGTTCTGACGTTTTCTCCAGGCCTACCTCTTTTGTCTCTCAGCATTAGTGACTGGCAGCGAGGTTGATCATACCATTTAGACGTAATTCGTGGGTTTACAGGCAAAACGCATTAAGCTTACATTTGAGGAAAGGAAGTCAGAAAATTTTCACAAATATTTATTGTCCATATCTTAGCCAGTCCATCAATTATCGTTGACCTGTATCAAGGGCTGTCTCCCAGGTGGCAGATTCACTATCGCTTGTTTACCTAGTATTTTCTTAAACAATTTCAAAGAATTTGTAAATGTATCGAACATTTCCCTTGATAAATGATTTCAATCCCTAATACCTCTCCCTGTTAATGGAAAATTGTCCCACTTCGTAATCTTGAATTCTATCTGATCTTTCCTATCTTTAAAAGCTCCATTCAAACTTATTCGTCTCTCCACTAACTTCTCGAAACATACTCCTCGATTGACAGGTTTTCAACTTTCACTTAGCTTCGTACGCACTCAACTCAGCAGCTATAGTACATGCACACAAGTTCGAACACACGAACTCGCCTATTACAGCGTACGACTGCGCTTAGCTCGACTCCAGACTCACATTATCACACGCCTGCTGCACGCTCGGCTCAACTCCAGACAAGGCCGAATATCTCACACTGTCAAATCAGTCTACTCGTAGCCAACGTGACACTGCTCCACACAATGAACTACTCAACACGTGTCACTAAACGACAGCAGCGCAAACCAGCACTCCTCTCCTACATTAATTCACACACCGACACAACGACGATAACCAGCGTCAACAGCCTTTGTAACGCAATGTTACGCTATGTTTCTCTACAACTTGGCTTAAAACCTCACATTGTAACTTCTAATTTAATATCACAATTTGTTGGAGAAAATATATTATTTTTGCTAAGGAGTACTTTTTATTGTATAAGAATAAAAGTACGCGTGTAACCACAGCGCGTTCTCGAAAATAATTCAGCAACCGAAACTGTACTCCAGCCATCCACGGCCCCATCCACACCCTGTGCGTGAAAACTCTGAGACATGGCACGCATACTCGCAGACTGGAGGTATACGCTAAATGTTTAACTTCAATGAACAAAATCCATCATTAAATTCATATCATGCAAAGACTTCAAATTCCTACCGAATTTCATTAGGCCAACGTTTTTAACAGGCCGAATCATGTCAAAAAAACTGATGCCGTCATTCAAAACTCCTTCCATGCGAAAAGAGGCGGGTAACTATTGTATGTTAACCCTTGTGTATAAAATACAGTGTACCGTAGTATATTAATAGCACCATAAATTATATGATGGCATAACGGTGCGTTTCCACCTAGAACGTTTTTCATTAAATTTTAAAGCATATTTCATTCGATATTTATGATCCTGTAAGAATATACCTATAGGACACACCTGCTCCGGTATAAATCTTGTTCGTAACAGTCAAATCCAGATGTGCTTTAAAAGAACGATACGAAATTAATGAAATATTTGAAGAGATAGTTGGGGAAGGATATTATATCATAGCTGTTCTGAGTGGCAGTAATGCACAAATTGAATGTTGAATAGCAAAATGGTTCGTCATAGTTGTATATTATTCAACAAAGTATTTCAGAGCAATTATAAGATAATTGATTGCAGTCGCTTTTAAGTAATACAATTGCGGATTTGATGTTATAAAAATCACTAAAGTATTGGCAGTTCTACTAACAGTCTTCCTTATGAAGGCGGCGTCATAGCTGAGCTTCTCACCAAGCTGGTAATGGTTCAAATCCCGGCGAACGCATGCGGGATGTTTGAAATGAAAATGTCGTCGCATTGTTTCGAACTGCACGTGAAATAATGACCGCCCGGTGGCCATGATCGTTAAGGCGTGAAATTTGTATGGTCTGACACCGCGATTAGCCGGTTCGAGTCCCGTTGGTAGGAAAAAATTTTCACCATTAGAATGTTGGCCGGCAGATTAGGAGAAGTGGTGGTATGTAATTTTTAATTACTAGATTGCATGCCAAAAGTCTGGATTAAATTCCAAACCACACCGCACTGCTGGTATGGAGCGAGAGCATATGGCGCTGCTGATGGTCGGATGGGGACGTAAAGCTTTGATCAGACCGCTCGTTATTATTCGACAGGAGTAGGCTACGTGCCGACACCTGGTTTCACCTTTCTCCCTACTTCGTCCCACATCTCGACGTGCAGGTCGCCAATGGGTCAAATATAAAGACCTGCACCAGACGAGCCGAACATGTCCTCGGACACTCCCGATACTAAAAGTAACTCTCACGTAAAACTACAAGCTTGTTTTCCTCGTTTTGTACCCCTTATCGATGAACGAGTTTTCTGCGCGCTTCGGGACATGTAGCTGCGAGCTTGTATTCCGGAGATACCGGGCTCGAATCACATCGTCGGCAGACCTGAAGATGGTTTTTCATGGTTTCCCATTTTCACACAAGACAAATGTTGGGGATGTATCTTAAGTGAGACCACGGCCACTACCTACCTAATCGCATCCGATTCCCATCCCTACGTTACCATAACCTTCGATGTCCCCAATGTCTCCGTACATATCTTAATGGCTTCTTAAAATGAACATAGTTCTAGTTCGGAAGAAAGGAAGCTTATAGAAATTGTACCCATTATCCATTCAAAGTTTCGGTACTTTAATTTATTCGGAATGTATGTTCATAATATGTGCCATGCAAGGAAGGGGACAGTCTACTAAAGGCTGCGGAATAATTTTGATTCACTCAGAAGTACGGTGGTTCGATTACCTCTGAGGAAAGAAATGAGTACCACGTTCATTCCTGGGGACAAAAATGGTCAAACTGAGAACTAACCACTCTGTAAATCATCGCGACGGGGTTGCAGATTGTGCCTCTCATGGAAGGACTCTCGTAGACTGTTCGGAGATGACTTTTGCCTTTCTAACTCTTTTTCTTTTGCAGTGTTGCAATTTTAATGGCCACCCGTGTATATTCTACAAGTTTTGCCAGTTTTGAAGGCATCGCTTTTGACACTGAAAGAAAGACAACACACAAATGCAAAAGTGTTGACATTACACTCCAAGGGTGCAACTTTATTATAATGACGTCCAGAACATCAATTGATTTATCCGTGATTATGGCAAAGTAGGGAACAAGACTGGTTACAGTATTTAAAAAGTAAACATGGGTTGTCCAATTTGTTTCTGCACCATACTAGCTGTCGTACCCATCCGTGACAGGTTAGTTCCTGTACAGTTGGAGGAGACATATCTTCACGAACCCTTCAGCAGTATCGCGATCGGCGAAGGTGAGTGACTGCCGAAGAGCCGCATCGCACATCACTTACCAATAATTATTACCAGGAAGTGTAAGGTACTTTTTATTGAATTTCGGAGTTTAGAATATTTTAGGCCGATTTATAGACTAATAAACTACACCGAGCATTTATTATAGACTAACAAACACCAGCAGGATGCACTAAGTACGGTGTAGGACCACCCGTGGACAGCGGCACAAAAGAGCTTCCAAATCTGCCGTAGTTGCGTCGAATCTGGTCCTAAACGTTCTTGATGGGTGAAATCCTGAGACTTTTCTCTGATAAAGGGAACATGTTGCACAGACTCAAGTTATCCAAGCTGCAGGATGCCGGGCATCGTTCTGCTGGAAAATGCGATTGTCCAGATGTACCTTCTGATTACTGTTAATAGATGATTATACATTTGAACTTCCAATTAAAATAACAACGTCCACCATCATCTTCCATGGTCATAACTAGCATAACCACTTCTAAGTATTCAGAGTGAAAAATAATCCTATTTATAAGGGGAAGTTAAATGAAAACAGTTACCTGTTAAAAATTCTAGTAGAATATTTAATCCCTCAAAAGTAAACACCAGAATTATTAAGAAATTTATCTCACTGGATTATGAGGTATTCAGTTCCAGTCTTGACAAAACTGGCAGGTTGTCGAAGGAACTACCTCTGTACTCATACACGTGCCTCACTACACGCATAAATAGAACCCTGTAAGTCAAATAACAATCAATCATAGACGTGCAGATACTGGAGAGGAAATGACTAAGCTCGTTCTGAAGTTTGTCACTTGCTTGAGTGGAAGATACAGCGACTCTGATATCTTCTTCGTAGGACACAATCTTGTTATTCTCTTGTTTTATAACCGAGTGAATGCGAGACTCATTAATCACTGGAGTATATTGTAGACGACGTCTGCTTTTTGCCTCCTCTTATTCTTATTCTTTCTACTCTTACAGTACTTCCATTAATGATAAAGAGAGTACTTTTGTCACCCTGATATCAATCCAAAGACATTCTCACAAGAAAGTACATTAATGTAAATGATACATTGCGCTAAAACAAACAGAAAGAACATATTCCATTTCCGCCCATTATGGCAATGTGAAAAGTTGATCAGATCATTTGTTATTAATAGAGATCGGGCCTTGAAGATATATAAATTTCCTAAAAAGTTTAAAATATTCAGAAAAAGTCAGAATTTCTGACCAATATCAGATAAGCACCGAACTTCATTTATTTGGGGAAAAAATACGCAAGGCTAACTCATTCAAATATCTTGGAGCATGGATAGACCCAAATGTTAATGAGGACCTTGAAATGAAGAGCAGATGCACTTTGTAAGAACACATACAAGTTTAAATCCCTCTCTTTGAATCAAAATCTTAGACACTACAACACCGTGGTAAGACCATCTGTTCTGTACGCCTCAGAATGCCTAAACATGAGCCGGAAAGGACACCTCAGAAAACTGGAAATGAAAGAGCGAAATATCCTCAGAAGGATTATGGGTCCCATTAAAGAAGGAGATAGGTACAGAATCAGGCACAACAAGAAATGTACAGTAAAATACAGAGCATTACAACAGCTATGAGGAAGAGAATACTAATGTTCTATGGCCATAAAGTCTGGATGGACAGCCGGAGACTCACTTCAAGGATCTTCAACACTGTATCTAGAGAGAAAGCAACAAATGCCAAATGGACAAATTTAATTCGGAAAGACCTATAATACCTGAACATTGATCAAATTTACATTTACAACCGAGATAAGTTCATAAAATTAATCAAGACATCTGGCTCTCTCCAGTCACTAACAGCTAAATCACTGCGACCAGGAATAGGAGTCAAATGGACTCAAGAAAGAAAAGACATCCATAGCGCTAGAATGAAGGAATACTGGGCTACGAGGAAGAAGAAAGCTCACCAGAGTTAAGAACTGCGTGGTCCATCGTAGGCCTAAACGAAGAAAAATAATAAGAAGAAGAATGCAGTAGAAGACCAAAAACAGGCAAAAAGGACTTAAAAATGTGATCCAAATTAACTCATAATTTTAATTCTAATTATATATTTAATGAGAGAATATAATGTTTTTAAAATGCAAACTTCTGGTGGTATGCACCATCATCATCATCACCACCACCATTAGTCTCTTTGTTTATTGCTGAGCGTCGAGACCTCATAACTTTATCATTTCTGCGTCGCAGCCTTGACGAGCCAGAGCAGTTTTCAGCTTTCCTTAATATAATCCGAAGAAGTAGACCAGTGATCTCCTTCGCGTGATCTATCCATATACTTTGTGTTCTTCTCAGAGGCCTACTGCCTTCGACTTTGCCTTGTAAAATGGTCCCTTCTAAGTTCTCTTCTGAAGATGCGGGCAAGGAACCGGAGGTAACACTCACTCACACCAGAAGATAGACGTTTCTGGATGCTCAATTCGTTCAGAATGGAAACATTGGTTTTTCTTTCCGTCGAGGGTACACGCAGGATTCTCCGCCAACACCACATTTCAAAGGCATCAATTCCCCTTTTGTCTCTAGCATTCACGATCCAAGTCTCACAGCCGTACCAAAAGATTGAGATCACTAGTGATTCCACCAACCGCATCTTCGTAGATTTTGATATTACCCGGTTCTGCCAGATCTTCGTGAGTTGAACCATTTCCGCACGACCTAGAACAATCCTACTTTTGTTCTCTCTTTCACAGCTTACCGTGTCATTGGTGACTGACCCAAGGTATACAAATTCTTTTACTACCTCCAGGTCCTGTAGAAATTCTGTAAGATGGATTTGACCTTACCGACCAACTACTATTAGTTTGGTCTTTTCCGTGTTTATCACTAGACCCTAGTGAGGACTAATATTCTTCACTCTTGTAAAATGATCAGTGAGTTCCTTCAGACCTAAATCCATGTTTGTTGAAACAAAGGACTTGCAGTATTTAGAATGAAATATTTCTTCCAAATAGAATGAATTCAGCGAACCCGCAATGGACATCCTCGAAAAGAAATTGAAAGTAGTGTAACTGGAATCATATTTGGCTTAACCACAAGGAAACCTTACTTCAGTCGACTTTGCAGTACATCACAATAGTCATCTCTAGGTTCTTAGGTATAAAGGATCGTCGGTGTTCAGACAGCACGTTATGAAACATCGAGAATATTTTCTCCACATCAACGGATGTTAACGGTTCACACTTGAAGCAAATGAGATCGAGATCTTCCTCCTCAAAAAAACTCACATCAAAATCTACTCCTTTCAATATTTCACTTACCTTCCACATAATTCGACACCCCTCCTTTTTTCAAGCATTAATGCTTTTTTCATTTCATTTCGCTTCATTTTCGTTTTAAGAGGTTTACATGAACTAATGATGAATCGAATTGAGAATGAGCAGTAAAAATGTAGTCGAAAGAAGGCTGAGTTACAAAAAAAATCGTTAAGAACTAGAAAAAGGCTTAAAATGTTCCTATGAGACAATAAACGCTGCAAAAGGCACAAAAAGATAAATAAACCTACTTTTTTCTGGCCTACAATGTCCCACAATGAACATAAATTATGTTGGGCCTGAACTGACACTGGGAACACGACGAAGACCCAGTGTTGTGGATTTGGTCAAAACTAGCAAGAAACTGCCAGGAACTGGACCCGGGCCTCTTACAGACAACAAACATATAAGAGACGCAAAGAAATAGAAATATAACAGTAATAAGGGCAAGAACTTAAATTTATTATGGAGAGGAAATCAAAAAAAGAAAAGGTTGCATAGGTAAAACAAGGGGGCCAAAAATCAAATAACTAATATTAATAATATGTGGCCCATAATCAAAATACACCAGACTCATTGATTACGGCACCTTCACACACGGTTACCTTCATAAAAGACGTCACGAAAAGTTTTGGAATAAGGACTTGGCATCTATATTAATTAATTGAAGAATATGAATTCAGGTGGGTACAAAACATTTCTTTGTAGCACATCGGGTCTAAACAGTCATAAGTTTATGGAATAATAGCAACTAATCATAACATTCTCCCTTACAATTCCCAGATAAGACATAAAACTCCCAACAATAGCAATCACGCCCCCCGAGAATATAATATCATTAAGTAAAAGAGCTTAAAATGGGAGAAGAGGGAAGGGTGCACCGAGCTCATAAAATTCAAGCAGAGAGGAAAAGGGAAAAGGGTCGGTTACCATGGATCACATAAAACAACTAAAATAACACAGAAGGCGCCCAGCAAAGAATAAAACAAATTAAAGTAGAAAACAGGTAAAGAAAGCCAATGACGGCAATGTCAAACGAACAATAAATAAATTAGACACAAAGGGTTTCACGGACTCAAACGTCAGAACCACCCACGCTCACACATAGACCGAGAGGTTAGGTCGCCGAATAGAGGGACGTATAAGAACGTCAACACACAGCACATAACAAAATAAACAACCGCTCTCGAGCTCAGAGAGTTTGAACCAGGAGGTGGTCCATCTTAAAGAGACGGAGTGTCTCCAACACCAAAACACACAGAAGGAGGCAATTCACGCAGTTAGCTTGAATTCATATCAGGTCTATGAAGTGGACATGAATTATACAGAACACGCGATAAAATAATAAAACATGAGCTCAAGCGGAATGTTAATGAAGCGATATGAGTAAAAGGTCTCGGCCACACACAGCAAACAATCTCATACACACACACATGAATCCGTGTCACCTTCTGTTCTAAAAATAAACATAGTGGATCGGTAAATGAAAATACCGAAAGAAGCGTGTAAAAGTAAAGTTAACACACAAATAAATTAGAAACACATGTAATGAGGGAAGCCTTTCTAACCAAACCATGGTGAGCACAGAACGAAGCAATAATAAAACCAAGAGAAGATTAAAGAAAAATAAATACCTCGATTATATAAGCAATTAACATTCTCGAAAGGCCGAGATATGTACAGACATCTTGAATCTGTTGAAATATATTTTATATGTCACAAAGGCGACTTGGAAATCCAATCCTTCCATCTTCTCAAGTCAAAAAACTCCCCACACAACCAACCAGAAAGATAACCAAACAAGACGGGGCAGAAAAGAAATGCTTTGACCTATGCTAACGTATGAGATGCCATTTACCGGAATAAGGAAAGATTACATAGTGGTAACAACACATGATGGGAAAGAGTTTAGTTCAAGATACAAGAGTTCGCTAGGAACGTGAAGACTTCAGGAAAGGCAAACGTACCATAAAATGATATGGTGCGGTTGAGGCCTCGTCTTCGGACACTCGAGAAAAAAGTTATTTTTTCTTAACTCCCGAGCCATAGTTATTAACTTATGAACTAACAGCGCTTCAGGACCCCATTTTGTAAAAGTAATATCTCACTAAAATTTTAAATTTGTTAACACAAAGATAAACCACAGTTGCAAAGTAGGCAGTCTAGCTAATACGTGAATGCTTCTTGGTACATTTAAAAATAATATTTTAAAAAACACATCTGCTCCAAACCTGGTCGGAAAGTCAGAGCTGACGTCACTCCTTCCGGGCATGTAAGTAACTCCTGGGCTCATCGAGCATACAAGAGCAAAAAATCATCATGCAACTTGGGGGCAACGTCGGTGAGCGAAAGCAAACCACTCCAACCTGCTTAGTGTGGAGGTTAAAGCACAGTGGTGCAGTTTTCTCTGACCCTTTTGTGCACCTTCATGGCCTGTATGAAGAAGGCATTTTCACCTGATATCAAATTTAAAGTGAATTTCTTGCATGGCCGTATCCAGGATACTTTCTTGGAAGGGATTAGGATTTGGGGGGATGAAGGACTTCCGAAAACAAAAACTATAGTAACAAATATTTTATATTTCAAAATGATTTTTGAGAAAGGAAATTTTGGAATAGTTTTAGAGCAGTAGCTTTTACAACTCAACAGGTTGAGTGGAAGGGTAAATTCATAGCGGTCTAGTGGGCGGCACACGTGCGTGTAGAGCGAAACAAAGATTTCTGTCATTTGTCTAAAAATGGAAGTAACAATATATTTCACTCTAAGTACTATAAATGTTTGCATGTTTGATGTATTTTAAAACAATCTCCTAGCGGCTCGAAAACATGAAAACATTCCTATATTTCCATTAAGACTTTCACGGCCTGTCAAACTGTTCATAATGTATGTTTTGGGTTTATGCCGTATAATGAACTATATAAACACATCAGGAGAAAACAGAGAAATGAAAACATGACGCAACAAAGGTTGCTAAGAGAAAGTAAAAAAGAAATTAAAATGGTGCCCTAAGGTGTAATAGGGACGCCATTTTAGTCCCATGCTAGTGAACACGAGTGACAACAGTACAGCATAATTTTCTGAGGGTTCTGATAATATTTACTGAGATTTCTTTTCGAAGTTCTCCATGAAGAAATTAGCCACAACATGAGAGAGAGGACTTCCCGTGGCCACACCATCCGCCGGTTCATAATATTCCCCATTCTATAAATATTAGGAGGAGGTTATGCACTGTTGTAAAAGTCTTGCGATGTCTTCAGTAAAATATCATTAATTTCGCAAACACCCAGATAATATTTCAACAGTGATACAGGCTGCAACCTCAGTAAATAAGGGCCGCCTATGATCAGAACTGTCAGAAAATGATGCTTTACAGTTGCCATTCGTTGTCCCAAACATGGAGCTAAAATGGCGTCCCTATTACATCTTAGCGCACCATTATATGTACTTTGTTGATTACTCTTAGCAAACTTTGATGCGTCATGTTTTCATTTCTCCGTTTTCTCCTGATGAAGAAAGGTAAGTTTCGTTTTGAAACGCGTTGAGAGTGTTTATATAGTACATTACAGGGCATAAACCCAGAATATACATTATGAATAGTTTAACGGGCCGTTCACGTATCGGTTGTTGTTGTTTGACTCATCAGTCCATAGACTGGTTTGATGCAGCCTCCATGCCACTCTATCATGTGCTAAACTTTTCATTTGTAGGTAACTATTGCATCTTACATCTGCTCTAATCTGCTTTTCATTGTCATACCTTGGTCTACCCTTACCATTCCTACAGACTACGCTTCCTTCAAAAACCAGCTGAAGAAGTCCTGTGTGCCTTAAGATGTACCCTATCATTCTATCCCTTCTCGTCAAATTTAGCCAAATCGATCTACTCTCACCGAATCGATTCAGAGTCTCTTCATTCGTGATTCGATCTATACATCTCAACTTCAGCTCTCTTCTGTAACACCACATTTCAAAAGCTTATATTCTCTTCCTTTCTGAGTTAGTTATCGTCCATGTTTCACTTCCATACAACGCTACACTCTGCGATATTTATTTATTTGTCATGAGTCTGTACAGAGTTCTCCTCCATATTCACGGACACTATACATATTTGTATATAAATACCTGAATGAGTTTTTAATGAATGATTCCATGACTGAATTGAACTGTTATGCATGCATGAATAAATGAACGAACACTTTTCTCCCAGTCACGGATAGCCACCAACTGAGGAGAGAGCATTCGATTCGCAGAATGAATGCATGGATGGGATTATGTAGGTATAACTACTGCCCGGTCCTGTTATCCACCCCTGGTGAGAAAAGGAGCCACCTTCCCAGGGATAACACGCCCGGCCCTTTCTCTTGAGGCCCAAACGGAAGACCCCCACCTGATCTAATAGCTATCAAACACTAATTTCTCACCATTCCCTAATTTCTGCAAGGCGCACGTAAGCGGAAATCCCGCTCTCCATGTGCTCCCCTCCCTTTCTTCTTTCTCTGTTGCATTTGTAGTCACTCTACCCATTCGATCGGGATAGGCCCGTCCTATCCCGTCCTAATTCGGTTATATCCTTACATGAGTGTATGAATTAATTGATTAACTATGATTCCCTGCCTAAATTAGTGCCTCCTTGCACGGGCGGATCACCATACCACATGCAAGGGCCACGCCTACGAATTTTTCTACATGAGAAGATTATAGTTTGTATGCATTCAAAATAGCCAAGTGTGCCACCATCTTGCCCACTTCTGCTACTTGGTAGAGGGTGCATGCTAACCGTTCCGCTCCACGCAGAATGGATTCCCCCTATCTGGCATACCTCTCTTCTATGAACAGCGTAACATAACATCAGGGAATGTGTGTGTTTAAACACACACATCAGTTGTATATTGGCAGGTGAGCCTACCATCTTGTTCACACACGCAAGATAGCAGATGCAGAACTATCGGCTTGTCCTATGTGTTAGTAATTCGTTTGTATAAGCTCTCTTCCTTGACTTTTAGAGTGCACTATATCTTGTTGTGCATGTATGCTACCTCTACGCATGCACACTATGCATTTTTTTTTACTCTTAGCCGTTAAGAGTAAGAAGTAAAGTCTGTTCCCGTACGCGCCCATCAGCATGCAGTGCAAGAAGTGCGCTCTACATTTCCCCATCTCACATCACGCACAACTCCCTCAACGGGCATAACATTCTTTACAGTTTGGAACACAACATATTGCATGAGGACGGTTCTAGACTTTCCTGTTACCGATCTCGATAGCTGCAGTCGCTTAAGTGTAGCCAGTATCTAGTATTCAGGTGATAGTAGGTTCGAACCCCACTTTCGGCAGCTCTGAATATGGTTTTCCGTCGTTTTCCATTTTCACAGCAGGCAAATGCTGGGTCTGTACCTTAATTAAGGCCACGGCCGCTTCATTTCCTGTCCCATCGTCGCCATAAGACATATCTGTGTCGGTGCGACGTAAAGCCAATAGCAGAAAGAGAAAAGACTTTCCTGTTCATTTTAAAATAGTCTAGATTTTAAATTTTTTGGATAAGTTAAGGTAACAACAGCCCGCGTGAGTTCTAAATACACACACAGGTTTAATATCGGCGGTTAGATAGGCGCGTGTCAGCCACCTTGCCCGCATGCGCTACCTAGCGGAAAGGCAGTGAACTAACTGCTAGTGCGCGATCTGTTTGCCATCTTAGAAACTAGCTGCTAGGCAGCGCAACCTTGCTTTACTTAGTCGCATTCGAGCTCTCTGTTATGTCACTGGCGCGATCTGATAGTCATTTGTTTACAGTAAATCACCAAGTCGGCGTAATCTCCCTCGCGCTTGAGCACTAGCTGTTCACCCTCACTGCCTCTCACGTCCTTACCCCCACGACCATTCATAAGACACCACGACGAGGTGGGATTTTCGCCACTTCCCGCAGGGAAGGTGGTTCTTCTTGCCAAGGAAGCTGGCATTATTTTTGGTCAAGAACCGGGAGGTGGTCCTCTGGGAGGGAGAACAATCTTTCTTCCTTCTCCTATTTTTGGTACGAGGCCGGGAGGTGGTCCCCAGGGAGGGATAGGACCCTCTTCACCCTCCCAAAAATATCTCGTCCTTACCTAACCTAACCCAATGAGGTTAGGTTAGCGTGCGTGATTGCAGGTTAGCTTAAGACGGCATCATTACGTCATAACCTCACCTACGTGTGTTTAGACCAGCCCCTGTAGGTAAGGTTTGACGTCATAGACACGTTGCCTGCACCACAAAAAATAGTGATGGCACAGTGTAGGAAAATCCTGACGCAGCACCCATTGTACTGGAACGGTTACAGCAAAGCTTTGATCTCTGCGGTTCTGAAACCGGCGCATAATCGGACGTCGGTTAAAAAAAAATAGAAAACGGAACTACTTACCTACCTTATACACGTAAAATAACGGATCGCATTGCGAAAATCTTACATAGATACAATGTAGGAACTGTATTTGGAACTTCAGTTAAGATTAGGCAACAGCTGCGAGCTACTAAGGATAGTTTGCCTAAATTGCAACGAACTGGTATCTACAGAGTTCGCTGTACTTGTGGCAAGGTTTATATTGGGCAGACTTCGAGAACGATATGTACTCGCATCAAAGAAGATAACAGGTGCATCAGACTCAACTAGCCTTATAAATCAGCTGTTGTTGATCATGCCGTAACACTTGACCTTGGTGTCATATTCCAGGAGTGGATGTTCTTGCCCGTATAAAGGAATATCTCCCCAGAATAATCAAGGAGACGGTTGAAATACGTAAACACCGAGTTAATTTCAACTGCGATACAGGCTAGAACCTCAGTGAATCATGGCTACTTATTATCAGAACCATCATAAAATGATGCTTTACTGTTGCCACGCGTTGTCCCTAGCAAGGGGCTAAAATGGCATCCCAATTACATCTTAGGGCACCATTTAAAGTTCCTTGCTACTTTCTCTTAGCAACCTTTGATGCGTCATATTTTCATTTCTCGGTTTTCTCCTGATGAAGAAAGGCAAGGTTCCGTTTGAAACGATGTTGAGAGTGTTTATGTAGTTCATAACACGACATAAACCCAAAATATACACCATGAACATTTATATATGAAACTGGTCAGTCAAATTTTAAATTGTGCCATCTCAGGGTCATCTATATATATGTCATTGTATGTATGTATGTATGTATGTATGTATGTATGTATTACATCTCCTCCTAAACCACTGGAGCGATTAACACCAAACTTGGTACACTTACGACTTAGTATCAGGAGACAAACCGCGTGTGGGTAAGACACCCCAAGTACCCTTAGAGGCGGGGGGGGGCGAGGGGTGTCACATATAAAAATATAAGAAAATAGCGTCGAATCCATCGTTTTCGGATTCGCTAAGATGAATAGTGATACTCTGGAATTTTCCAAGTCCAAATTCAGCCCCCTTTTGGGTGGGGGGCCAGGTAAAAGTGATATATCAAAGTAATAGGAAATCGTATCGAATCCATCCTTTTCAGGGTCGCTGGGATGAATAGTGACACTCCGGATTACTTTTGACAAAATGCGTGGGGGTAAGACACCCCGTGCACTAATATTGGCGGGGGGGGGCGAGGGGGTTCACATATATAATATATGAAAATGGTATCGAATCCATCGTTTTCGGATTCTCTGCGATGAATAGTGATACACCGGAATTTTTCCAAGTCCAAATTCAGCCCCCTTTTGGGTGGGGACGAGGGGGATCACATATAAACATATACGGAAATAGTGTCGAATCCATCGTTTTCGGATTCCCTGAGATGAATAGTGATACTCCGGAATTTTTCCAAGTTCAATTTCAGCCCCCTTTTGGGTGGGGGCGAGGGGGGAGTGATATATCAAAGTAATAGGAAATAGTGTCGAATCCATCATTTTCGGGGTCGCTGGGATAAATAGTGACACTCCGGATTTCTTTTGACAAACTGCGTGGGGGTAAGGCCCCATGCACCCATATAGGCGGGGGGAGGGCGATGGGGTCACATATAAAATATACGAAAATAGTGTTGAAACCATCGTTTTCGGGTTCGCTGAGATGAAAGGTGATACTCCGGAATTTTCCAAGTCCAAATTCAGCCGACGATAGGGTGGGGGGCCAGGGGGTCACATATAAAACATACGAAAATAGTGTTGAATCCATCGTTTTCGGGTTCGCTGAGATGAAAGGTGATACTCCGGAATTTTCCAAGTCCAAATTAAGCCCCCTTTTAGGTGGGGGGCGAGGGGGTCACATATAAACATATACGAAAATAGCGTCGAATCCATCGTTTTCGGATTCGCTGAGATGAATAGTGATACTCCGGAATTTTTCCAAGTACAAATTCAGCCCTTTTTGGTGAGGGGCGAGGGGAGGGTGATATAAGAAAATTATCGAAAACAGTGTCGAATCCATTCTTTTCGGGGTCGCTGGGATGAATAGTGACACTTCGGATTTCTTTTGACAAACCGCGTGGGGGTAAGACACCCCATGTACTCATAGGGGTGAGGGGGCGCAAGGGGGTGACATAAAATATTCTAAAATAGTGTCGTATCCATACTTTTTATGGTCACTGAGGTGAATAGTGATATTCCAGAATTTTTCAAAGTTCGAGGTCTCCCCCTGTTTGGGGTGTGGGTTGAGGAAGAAGTGATTTATCAAAATAACCTAACATGGTGTCGAATCCATCCTTTTCGGGGTCGCTGAGATAATATTGACAATCCGGATTTCTTTTGACAAAATGCGTGGGGGTAAGACACCCCACGTACCCACTGAGGCGGGGGGAGCGAGGGGGTGACATATGAAATATTCGAAAAAGGTGTCGAATCCATATTTTTCGTGGTCGCTGGGATGAATAGTGACATTGTGGAATTTTTTAAGGTTCAAGTTCAGCCCCCTTTGGGGTGGGGGCGAGGGGGAATGATATAAAAAAATTATCGAAAACAGTGTCGAATCCATACTTTTCGGGGTAGCTAAGATTAATAGTGACACACCGGATTTTTTAAAGTCCAAGTTCAGCTTCCTTTGTGGTGGGGGCGAAGGGGAAGTGATACATCAAAATGACCGAGAATAGTGTCGAATCCATTCTTTTTGGGGTCGCTGAGATGAATAGTGACACTCCGGATTTCTCATGACAAACCGCGTGATGGGTAAGACCACACGTACCCATTGAGGCGAAGGGGGGAGGGGAGTGAGATATAAAATATTCGAAAACGTTTCGAATCCATACTCTTCGTGGTCGCTGAGAGGAAGTGTGACACTCTGGAATTTTTTAAAGTCCAAGTTCAGTCCTCTTTGGGGTGGGGGTGAGGGAGGGGAGTAATATAAGAAATTTATCGAAAATATTCTCGAATCCATACTTTTCGGGGTCGCTAAGATTAATAGTGACACCCCGGATTTTTAAAGTCCACTTTTCGGGGTCGGGGCGAGGGGAGAGTGATATGTCAAAATGACCGAAAATATTGTCGAATCCATCCTTTTCGGGGTCGCTGAGATGAATAGTGACACGCCGGATTTCTTTTGACAAACTGCGTGGGGGTAAGGCCCCATGCACCCATATAGTATGGGGGGGGGCGTGGGTGTCACATATAAAATATACGAAAATAGTGTTGAATCCATCGTTTTCGGGTTCGCTGAGATGAAAGGTGATACTCCGGAATTTTCCAAGTACAAATTCAGCCGACGATAGGATGGGGGACCAGGGGGGTCACATGTAAAAACATACGAAAATAGTGTGGAATCCATCGTTTTCGGATTCGCTGAGATGAATAGTGATACTCCGTAATTTTTCAAAGTCCAAATTTAGCTCCGATTGTGCGGGGGGCAGGGGTTCACATATAAAACACACAAAAATAGTGTTGAATCCATCGTTTTCGGGTTCGCTGAGATGAAAGGTGATACTCCGGAATTTTCCAAGTCCAAATTCAACTTCCTTTTGGATGGGGGCGAGGGGGGTCACATATTAACATATACGAAAATAGCGTCGAATCCATCGTTTTCGGATTCGCTGAGATGAATAGTGATACTCCGGAATTTTTCCAAGTCCAAATTCAGCCCCCTTTTGGGTGAGGGGCGAGGGGAGGGTGATATAAGAAAATTATCGAAAACAGTGTCGAATCCATCCTTTTCGGGGTCGCTGGGATGAATAGTGACACTTCGGATTTCTTTTGTCAAACCGCGTAGGGGCGGGGTGGCGCAAGGTGGTGACATGAAATATTCAAAAAT
The DNA here is from genome assembly GCF_040414725.1 of Anabrus simplex. Taxonomy (NCBI): domain Eukaryota; kingdom Metazoa; phylum Arthropoda; class Insecta; order Orthoptera; family Tettigoniidae; genus Anabrus; species Anabrus simplex. The sequence continues at coordinate 317,245,983 of NC_090269.1, forward strand.
TGTGTCGTATCCATACTTTTTATGGTCACTGAGGTGAATAGTGATATTCCAGAATTTTTCAAAGTTCGAGTTCTCCCCCTGGTTGGGGTGTGGGTCGAGGAGGAAGTGATTTATCAAAATAACTTAACATGGTGTCGAATCCATCCTTTTCGGGGTCGCTGAGATGAATATTGACAATCCGGATTTCTTTTGACAAAATGCGTGGGGGTAAGACACCCCACGTACCCACTGAGGCGAGGGGGGCGAGTGGGTGACATATGAAATATTCGAAAAAAGTGTCGAATCCATATTTTTCGTTGTCGCTGGGATGAATAGTGACATTGTGGAATTTTTTTAAGTTTAAGTTCAGCCCCCTTTGGGGTGGGGACGAGGGGGAATGATATAAAAAAATTATCGAAAACAGTGTCGAATCCGTACTTTTCGGGGTAGCTAAGATTAATAGTGACACTCCGGATTTTTTAAAGTTTAAGTTCAGCCCCCATTGGGTTGGGGGCGAGAGGGGAGTGATATATCGAAATGATCGAAAATAATGTCGAATCCAGACTCTTTTGGTCGCTGAGATGAATAGTGACACTCCGGATTTTTTGACAAAACGCGTTTGGGGTAAGACACCCGAAGTACCCTTAGAGGCGGGGGGGGTCGAGGGAATGACATTGAAAAATATTCGAAAATAGTGTCGAATCCATACTTTTCGGGGTCGCTGAGATGAATACTGACACTCCGGAATTTTTTAAAGTCCAAATTCAGTCCCCTTTGGGGTGGGGGCGAAGGGGATTGAGATATCAAAATAATCGAAAATAGTGTCGAATCCAACCTTTTAGGGGTCCCTGAGATGAATAGTGATATTCCGGATTTCTTTTGATAAACCGCGTGGGGTAAGACACCCCATGTCCCCATAAGGGCGATGGGGACGCAAGGGGGTGACATAAAATATTCGAAAGTAGTGTCGAATTCATACTTTCTATGGTCGCTGAGATGAATGGTGACATTCCGGAAATTTTTAGAGTCCAAGTTCTGCCTCCTTTGGGGTGGGGAGCGAGGGGGTGTGATATATCAAAATAATCGAAAACAGTGTCGAATACACAATTTTCTGGGTCGCTAAGATTATTATTTTTAAATTATTTTTTTTTTTTTTTTGGAATGAATCAAATACTTCCCAGTCAATTCTAGCTTCCACAATAACAAGGTTTTACTCGAATATTAAATAATCTAAAACTTGAAATCAGATACATCAAAATAACTCTAAAACTACATAATAGGTCGTAATATCAACATCTCAAAACTAAATCAATAAGCATCCACTTCACACTTAACTAACTGGTGATAAGAATACTGAAGGTAAACATTCAAAAGGTACCCGGACAACGCCGCGTACTACAGCTAGTATTTAATAATTCTTGTGTATATATTATACGTGAATTCCTTCAGTTGACAACTTACATATTTAGAGCAATTACAGTTTATTAAACACTACACATATATTCCTTTGATTCTTCTTCTTTCGAATGGAATCATTTGGCACCACGCTTGTTCAACCATTCATCTTTGCTCAGAATCTTCTCAACTTCTTCAGACATAACTCGTTTCTCTCCTCTGAAATGGGGGTACACTTCTTCTTTATAGGTTTTCCCCTGAAAGTAGACCTACATCACGAACAAACTACCACTATGAACCATTGACAAGTTTTAAAATGTTTGGAAAACAATTAAGATAGTCAGAACGATGCAATAATGAGACTTGTGTTTGCCAATACGACTTTACACTGACTAAGTTTGCTATATTTATCCACATTTTTTACTGGAAATATGACATTTTATGTGGGAAAACAAATTAACTAAAATGTGAATGCTAGGACAAATATGTCCAAAATGTGTTGTGTTTTATCCACACATTTTTGTGGCTGTGAATCTGTAGTACATTTTTTGGGGTTTTCCTTCGGCTAGAAGTTCTCTTTGCGAGTCTTTATATTCGTGTTTCTGAGCCAGCGAATGGCCTTATGTTATAGTCTGATTTAGTTTAGGGTTTCGGAAATGCAATTATTATAAGGAAAATTGGTAGATTGATGAAATACACTTTTAGTGATCAGCATGAACTGTTTAAAAATGAATAACGTTCATAGAAAAGCATGAATGTGCGAAAAATGTTCGGGATGAAGTCTGATAGGAAACAAAGCAAAGCAAAGTCACCTCCGTACAGAGTATGAAGGCCCTTGGAGTGGTGGAATGTAAAGGCTTCCACTATCCGTCGCCTCGGCATTTGGAGTAGTTAGCTCTACGCCTGCCTCCCTTGCCTCCCGGAAATAAACCTGGTACTCATTATCGGTGTAGGCTGAGTAAACCTTAGGGTTTTGTGCACCTCCAGAAGTGGAAATCTCGTTTTTTTATATTTTTGGACCGAGCTCGATAGCTGCAGTCGCTTAAGTGCGGCCAGTATCCAGTATTCGGGAGATAGTAGGTTCTAATCCCACTGTCGGCAGCCCTGAAGATGGTTTTCCGTGGTTTCCCATTTTCACACCAGGCAAATTCTGGGGCTCTACCTTAATTAAGGTCACGGCCGCTTCCTTCCCACCCCTAGCCCTTTCCTCTCCCATCGCCGCCATAATACATATCTGTCGGTGCGACGTAAAGCCAATAGCATGTATATATATATATATATGTACTTCCTGACAGGAAATCGAACCCACGTCCTTCCGGGAAAACCGAGCACACTTTTACCGTCCCGGCCTGGCACTAGAATAATACCCTGAATTTGTGAATATAAACGGAGTAGTTTGTTCACTAAAGCTAATCAGTTATTTGAATACTTTGCTATCGACTAAGCGAAAGGGAAATGTCTTAAGCCCATCTCGTTGGTTGAATTGTGAACCTCGTGGCCCAGGTTCGATTTCTGGTCAGGCCGGGATATTTAATTACATTCCATTAGTTCCTTGAGCTCTGGTACTGTTATTTCTGATATACTTATTGCAAGTCTTCATCTATAAACATCATATTACCAACAAACGCATAAACACGCAATAGTGTGTGCATCCCTCCAGATAGTGTTGGCGTCACTAGGAGCATCCTTCCGTAAAATAGAGCCTAATACTCATGAGTGCCCACCCAAGAAAACTGCGGAAAAGGTCATAAAAATAGCAGTATCTTTTACCTGAAACATTATTAACATGAACAGATAACAAACGTGTCGAAAACTGAATGCAAAAATTATTCTAGTATTTTAGACTTATAACCATTTTAAAAATATTTAATACTAAGATAAGTCATGTTTGGAGAGATAGGAATATGTTTTTACGTGTTTTACATGTTTTTGTTCCCTATTGCGGTTTCTCACTTGCTCCCTCTTCCTACAATGACGTGCCATTGTGCTCGTCCTACTACGTGTTTCTTCTTCTTCCTATAGCTCTATACATACCTTGATATGACACTGGTTAGTTCCTTTCCAATACTTGTAATATTAATACAAAATATTTCACAGTTTTCGTTTTCTGTATTTTTACGACTGTAATAAATTATTAAGAAGTTCATTTCATTAAGAAGTTATTAAGTTTACATAAAAAAGAAACCATTATTATCACATATCGGGGAATTAATATGATGAGCTTTTAGGAGAAATTGAAAAATTCACTTCCTTAACTCTTAACGCTGTTACTTCTGTTGATTTGTCTGTATCTCCATGCAGATAGTTCTTTACATCCTCTTCCTTCTCTGGCTTTGAGCAATCAAAGCTTAAGTTAAATGCTTTCCCTTCTTTTAGCTTTGATGTTTGTACTAGCGCCTTGAAGAGAACAAAATCAAATTATTGACATGGTTCAGTTGAAAAGTGTCTGAAAACGCTCTCGTTGAGAAGCGGAGATGCGTCTTTCGGCTAACGGCTCGAACAAGGTAACTTGTGAATTTATTATGTTGACGTTTATTGCAACTAAGGATATAAAAATATTTATTACTGCCTAATTTTATACAGGATGATTTATATAAATTGGGTAGTTTTTAAAAGACCCCATTTCCATCCGATAGAAGATAGGAAGATGTGGTTGCTTTCTAAATGTGAAGAAACTCTGGGATATTCACTTACCAACATTTACTAAGAATACGCAAGTCATTCTTTGCCAGGCGTCAATAGAGTCTTCAATTTTTCTTGTTGCTAACATGCTTGTTCGTTTTAAAAAATGCACTTGTTCAAGGTGCAGTATACATCGTCTTTAGTGAAAAATGATTGGATTTCGAAGTCCATCGTAGTCACGCAAAGGGCGTTCAGGAGAAAGTATGGTGTGCATGATCCTCCTAAGGGAGACATGGTACTGACTATAGTGAGAGAGTTGGAAACAACTGGTTCTCTGTTGAGCAAAACCGGCAATTATCCCACTTCTGGCTTGAGAGACATCGTAGAAGATGTTCAGACTCGTTTGCTTTGACCTCCTAAGAAATTGGTACGTCGTTTGTCTCAGGAGGTGGGGTATTCGTATTCCCCATGTCAAAGAGCGACCAAGTTAAGCAGGGGCCACACAATATGACTGCCATTCACGAGTTAAAGGAGCCGGATAAGGAGAAACGGATCCGTTACTCCACATGGTTCTTGGCTAGCTGGAATTCTGAACATCATATGGTTCACAGATGGTGCCTGGTTCCATCTGATTGGTTACGTATATTCTCACAATACCTGGACTTGGGCAACGCATAACCAACACGGTATTCATGGAAGACTCCTGTACCCACAAAAGGTCGGACTTTGGTGGGCAATCTCGGCAATCCGAATAGTGGGTCTATTCTTCTTCTCGGATATGATGAACACAGGCAGACATAAGGACATTTTCCTGCAGTTTGTCGAGTAACTATACGACATTGAGGTAATTCAGATTTATTTTCAGTAAGACGGCGTGACTTGCCACACGTCAACTGAGTCTCTCTCTCTAATCAGCAACTTTTCTGAGGTCAGAGTATTCTCTAAGAATTCGCTGCCACCAAGATCACCAGACTTAAGGATACCAGATTATTTCCTGTGGCGTATCTCAAGGATGTTATGTATCAGAATCGATCACGAACAATAAATTGAAAATGTGAAGACAAACATCACAACTGAATTCAATATAATTGACGAGGAAATATTGCAGAGAGCTGCCAGAAACATGAAGCGTCGGATCCGGATGTGTCTACAGGAAAATGTATGTCATTTCCAACATCTGTTGTGATGGTATGTGAATCTCGCACAGTTTCTTCCTACTTGAAACGTAGTTGCAGCTTCATGTCTGCCTATTAGAAAGAAGTGGGATCGTTTTGGAAATGGATTATATAAATCACCCTCTACTAGCTGCAAAAACCCGTCGTTGACGAGTTCAAAAGGAGCAGGTTACAGATACCTAACTATGCACTGCTGCATAACACACTCAAGTATAGGCAATATTTTGTGTTTACAGGACACTTAAATGAAGAGCAGTATTCACAATTTTTTATTATTTTTATAATTATTATTTCCCTCCAGATCTACAGTATTCCTACCTTAGTGATCCTTAATGGAGAGAAATAACATTGCCCAACCAAGGCGAACATCTTCAACTATACCCTAGATAGAAAGTAATGAGATAATAACAAGTATAGTAATAGATAAGAGTACTCGAATAACCAAAACAACAAATTAAATTAACTAAAAGGTAAGTTAATGGAATAGTGGGCCCTCCCCACAGTGATCTCCGCGCAGAGGGTCGTGGTATTCACCCGCTATTCGACGATTACCAGAGATTCACTAGGCTGCTCGCGAATATGGTAGGGGTTTGGTATAGAGAGATAATTGCTCCCCCTGCAGTGCAAACTGCTGGCTGGAGCCTGAAGATTTGCCAAAGTTTCGCGAGGCTACTCACGAAAGTAGCAGCAATTGGTATAACGGGATAATTGCTAACCCCTCCCCCCCCCCCCGGCAGTATCGTCCCATCTGTTGGGCCCAGCGGTTCATACACCTCCCTCATCTTCGTGTCCAGATTAGGTGCAGCACAATCACAGTTCTGGCTACACAGATTTCGTGGCCATTATGGAACCCTCAATAAAAGTAAAACAATAATATCTGTCTGTCCTTTTGATTTGTATGAAATTTCATTTCAACATGGGTATGCATTTAGGCTGGGGGTCTATCCGGAATTTGTGCCAAAATTTAGCGAAGACAATTTTGCGCGGTCAAAAAGCCGATACCGTGACAATCGTGCAACCTGTGTTCATTTATCTATATAAATAAAGTTGTAGAGTGTCCGCTGTCTGTATTTTCGTTTGTTTTGCCAATTTTTCAGATATTTATCCGATTTAGGTCAACTCAAGACCGTACCAGTGGTCTTAAGCTTCCGTGTCTGTCCGTCTGTTCCACCCTCACGGCAAAACGGCCGGATAGATCTCGACCTAACTGAGTATACAGAGTATACTCGCCCAACGGAAGGTTATGATTTAAACACCACTGAAAGGAATGGGGTCTTATTCGGAAACCACTACAGCTTTATTCCATTTTCTCTTCTACTAATGATTTTCTGTAAAATCAGTGGACTATTTGTTGTTGTTGTTGTCGTCCCATGACGGAGAAGTGACCAAAGGTAAAGCAAGTGGAAAAAACTAATTCAATGCTGATATGATTAAGGCAGCAGGAAGCATTGGACTACAGTGAGTATACAGAGCCCTCCATGCCATATGGAAGGATGAAAGGATACCTGAAAATTGGCAACAAGGAAGTATTATACTACTGTTCAAAAAATGAAATAGGAAGAAATGTGAAAATTGTAGAGGTATAACTCTATTATCACATGGGCTAAAAATAATGGAGAAAGTCATAGACAACAGATTGGGGGATATAATAGAATCATACAGTAGTTACAGGAAGAACAATATGCCTTTATACCGAATAGATCAACAATAGACTTGATATTTGCAGTGAGAACGATAATGGAAAAACATCTGGAAAGGAACAAGGAAATCATCTTCGTATTTTTTATTTGGAAAAAGCTTATTATGTATTTAAGAGAAAACATGTATGGGAATGCCTACTGAAAAGGAATGTACCAAAATCATTAATTAACAAGACAAAATGTTGTATCATGAGAGTAAAAGCAGTGTACAAGTGGGGAGTGGTGACTCTGAAACATTTTATACAAAGAAAGGTCTCAAGCAGGGAAGTGCACTGTCGCCATTTTTGTTTATTATATTGATTATAGTTTAAGTAATAGAAACAACACTGCCGTTAATGATTTCTACCGTATTCGCGAGCATTATATAATCGGCATGGTTGTACAAAGACAATAAAGAAGGAGGTACATGTATTAATATTTTTCGGATGACAATGTTGTACGCGTTAGTTGGGTTACCTACCTCCGAAAAAAAAGGAGCTGGTTAACCACTAGGTATAGACCCTACATGAACAATTACGAAGTCTCAAAAACTGAATCAAAATAAGATCCGTTAAAATAAATGTCAGTATTTACGATATTTTTATAATAACATAAACAGTGGAATTACTTGGAAACTACTCCCATTAGTAAATCCCATGAGCGTCGCGACGTTCACGAAATCCACAGCGATGAGAAAAACATCACTTTGCTAGGGAAGATCTGAACATAGAGGAACAATCAATTGATTGCTAAGTCAACGGCTCCTAGATCAACGACCATTCAAATATCGAATAGTCTCTTTTTCCTTTTCTGCTTTACGTCGAACCGATTCAGATAGGTCTCATGGCGACGATGGGGTAGGGAGGGGATGGGAGTGAAAAGGTAGTGACCGTGGCGATAATTAAGGTGCAGCATTTGCCTGGTATTAAAATGGAAAACCACGAAAAACTGCCAGGACTGCTAAACAGTGGGGTTCGAACCCACAATCTCCGGAATGCAAGGTGATAGCTGCGTGACCAGAACAGTGCAGCCACCTGCTCAGTATTCCACATAATTCAAGAGTACGAAGAAGGAGGTAATCTCGATTAAATATCCAGCTGTATGAACCGATAACTTTCCTGTATCCTACAAAACCCCACAATCTATCTAATGTTGCAGGGGTTTCCTGTCTGTAAATTTGTTCGTTTTGTCAAATTTTCAGATATTTTTCTAGCGGAACGGCTCAATACATCTCGACCAAATGTCATGCTTAACGTACACTCATCCCGGGGAAGGTTTTGATATGCACATGATTTTAAAATCTTTGAATAGACGGGGAGTTTATAGGAAAACCAGAAAAGTTTTTCTCCATTTTCTCTTATACTATTGATTTTCTGTAAAATCCGTGGACTGTATGAGAAACTCCTCTTCATTATAAAAAATTTTTGTTCTTCAAATGACGGAGAAAATTACTATTATCTGCGGATATCATGCTCTGCATTGAGCGACCGACAGACCGATAACGAACGTGTAAGTTACCAGTGCAACGTTTCTGACTGCTTGCCAGCAGCGAAGTGACGTATTGCCATTTTCTTCATTATTCCTGTAAGCTCGTGGTTGTTCCTCGAATAGCAAACAAGAGAGACGTCAATCAGCTATTCTGCTGGATATTCACGGAATATTGTTGGAGGTTATAACCGGCCTCGAATAGCTTAAGTAATAACACCATAAGTCTTCTTCCTATCCGTTTACCTAAGAATCCCTGCGGCTAAATTTCTCCTCTGTTACCGCTTTCTTATATTTGTAACTCATACCATCCCAATTTATCGAGGGACATTTAATTTTCCAATATGTCCAATTTGTATACAGATATTTCTACTATCCGGCTGTCCTCAGTTATAATCCTATTTTCTATTAACTTCAGCTTTCGTAACTGTCCTACTTTCTTCCTTAATTACTCTGTATGTACGAGGGTGCTAATCTCAAAACGTGAACACTCTTTTCTTTGAGGGAAAATTCCAAACTAAGTAAATGAATAATTTTTGACCCCGGAAAATATCGAAATACGGATGCAGTTTTAATTATGTTGCAGACTTTCATTTCGGGATAATTTGCGGCTAAACAGTAAATCGTATCACAAAACAGATAGAACAATCGCCGTTCAACTTGGAGAGAACTGAAAACTTCGGTCCTATAACATTTTGTCGTATCTATCCTTATAGGGCCTACATTAAACGTAAATCGAGCTGAATTTCTCGATTTGCAGTTAGTTCTTTACTTTTTAATCGTATATGTTATCGTTTGATGATGTGACCTTATCGGTCATGTACATATTTATTTATTAATTAAATGGCAGTGAAAAACCTTTGTAAAACTCCCTCGTACTTGTTACAAAAAGTTGCATTAGGTTGCACCTGCTTACACAAACTTTGTAGCCTGCTAAACACCACTCCGTCTTAACTAAAAGAATACACAGATAGAGAGAGAGAAGAAATTGTCAAGCCAGAAAAATCGATAATGATACCTTCACCCGGTGAGAAAATGGCCGAAACACAATGTTGCCAGCTCGCAAGTTGCATTTGTATGATGAGATTTCGAGACATGCATAATATTTAATATGGGAAACCTCGGGATGTTATATGATTTCATTATAGACATCTGCCAAAATTCCATTCTTTATAATATATTAACGTGTGGAAGAATACGCAATCGTTGCATTATATAACACGCTAAGCGTCATGACGCGTCCTTTGTACGCAGCACTCTCATGGAGGACATTGTAGGGGCATTATTTTGATAATTAATTTTAAATAAATGGCCGAACAATTCAGGTTCCGCACATAACCAGACTACGTAAGAATCTGAGTCACACGTTTGAGTGTATTACCGATGTCATACGACACGTGGAACTATTAATTAAAAAAAGTAGTGGGGATTAGCCACTGTCTCTTGCATGAGAGGGGGAAAGTTTATAAAAAGAATAGCGGTGATGACAACAGTATCCATTTGACGCGAAGGATCCAAAGCAGAACCACGGTTTGATAGTGTTCTGATCTATTTAGTGTTTCAGACTGCAAATATACAGTTTACATCTTCGAGAATATATAATTGTCTACAAACAGTAGTATTTAAAAAAGTTTGAAGTTATGTGACAACAAGAACGGTATAATTGTAATTTTTCTAAAAAGTGATGCAACAAGTGTTAATTTCATTAAAGTGTAATAATTGTATTTTTGTGTTAAAGTGACGCAACAAGTGTTAATCTCATAAAAGCTGTTATAAGTGTAGAAGATAACCATTGGATTATGAACGCGCTCTGCGGGAGTAGCAACGGACATGAACCCGTGACCAACGTCAACAACATGGAAGCTTAAAAAGCAAAAATGAGGGTCTTCCTCAGGACCCGAACCTTGGATTGTTACGACATGATGATAAGTACTAAAATGAAATATTTTTTTAAATAAATGCGCGGTTATTCATTATGCAGATCACATAAATTAGGTTAGACATGTAAATTGCATGTATTATTTTTAATTAGAGAGAGAACTTGTGAGTGGTCTTCATATTTTTTTATGTTTATTTCATGGAATTAATAGTCTACTCCATGGGCTCAAATATTTATATAATTTACGTAATGCATGTATTTGACGTGATGATAAAATATTAGTTAGTCTGAGAGTGCTTAGATTAGGTAAATGTAATTGAATGTATATATGTTTTGGCACTGAGCCAAGCCGTAATTTTGTATAATTTATTTACGTGATATCCAAGCTTATTATGATAATGCATGGTGATTATGCTTGTAAAAATGGACTATCGGCTGTTAACATCAGGATAGGAAGGCACTCTTATTTTCACGTAATTTGCATGATAATATTTGTAGATGGCTGTATTAATTATATGCGTAACTTGTGACATGCGTAGACATCGAACAGACGCCCTCCTATTGAGATTAGCGTTTTCCTTTAATGTCGAATATTTTCCCTTTCTATATATGAGAATAACATTAAGGATATGTTTAAAATCCATATTTGATTTTATTGGTTTGAGTTTAAAATGTAGGAAAAACCTAGGCTGCATTCTGTAATCGAATGGAAGCGAACCTGGTCATTCTAATTCTGAGGATGTGAATTTGATAATATATTGAGTTAAAGAATTGTGATAAGGCAGTGAACTGATAAGCCAGTGGAGCTATGGAAATCTGATATGAGAATACGTAATGAAATGAGATTATTTTAACAAATGTGTTCCAAGGGAAACGATTTGGTTTCGCCTTGAGATGTTGAAAAGATATTTCTGCCACAACAGGCCATTATTTGCTAGGGCTTTGACGTCCAGAGATTTACGATGAGGGGAGTTGGAAGAAGGCTTGCCCCTTGTAGAGGATTACTGTATACTGTATTGTTCGAGCTATTCCACTTAGAATGAAGGCAGCGCGACACCGATTATATTTTAAAGGATTCTTTTACTTTTCCATGTAAGATCTTATAATAATATTTAACTAACTGAACGCCAGTATTATTATTTATTTGTTGACCCTATGATTAATTAAAAAAGGGAGTTTTTATAGACCCGTTTGTCAATGCCATCCTGGATATCATCGGTTCGAGTTCTGAGGCAACCATGGATTTTTGTTGTCACATATTTCTTTTATATACAGCCAATTGCATGTGTATATTGTTTATTGTTTCTTTTCATATTATGTGTACATATTTTCCTTTTTTATACATTCTTTTAGTCGTGTTTCACTCTTTATGTGGATGACAAATCGAGTTTTATTTTCGTAATTTTTGTCAGTGGATTCATTGGGATGTGGGTTCGATTTCTGGACCCGACATCAGTCATTTTATTATGATTAGGATTTTATCGACTAGCATTCACTTATTATTTGTTTACTTCTTGTAATATAATTAATTTAGCTAGGTGACCACTTCAAGTTATCTTCAATTTTTTTGTTGTATAAATAATTGCTTCTTCTGATAGTGAAGAAAGTTCTTAATGATGACCGTCGCATTTATAAGGATATTTCTAATTTTTTTTAAAAAAAAGGTATGTTGTACAAATTGTAATGTAATATTTATCATCATGTCGGGAAGAAGAAAGAGGAAAAGGAGAAATAAAATTTTGACATTTTGCAATTGGTATTTAGTCCAATGGACATTGCATATTCAACATTGATATACTATAAATATTCAGGGTCAACTTTTAATTAATTTGATTTATCAAGGCTCAATAAATAGGTATTTAAACTTTTGTCTGCCTGTCATTTTGCCGAATAACATTGTATCCCAGGTTTCCTTCCGTTCATTTATGCCTTTGAGCTAGTTATGTGTTATTTTCTTTGATCTTCTGCCGCGAACGCACCATGGCCTTGGGAGGTCGGTGGTTTGATTCTATGGAACGGAAGGGTGCAGTAGACCCTTGCACGGTCGGAAGAGCTTTTGTTCACCCTTCATTCTGAAAAATTTTCTTTTTCGTTCCTTCTTGATGAGGTGGCACTTGACTCTAGACTAAAAATGTCCCTTTCCATCAGGCGCCTTGGCGTATGGTGCTATATGGCGGTATCCCGACTTTTTAGGGATTATCATGCAGTCAATTGGTTCTATGCGGCAAATGGCGTGGGGTGGAAAGGTTGCAATACACTTATAGGAAAGATAGAATAATGACATACGGCACGCGTATTGACACGACCAGTGTCCATACGTTAGCCAAATTTGATGATTCTAGCTGAGTATCAAAACATGTAGTATACGAAAACTGAGGTTTTAGCCGTCCTCGAATAACTTAATTAATAACACCATAAGTCAACTTCTCATCTGTTTACCTACGAATCCGTACGCGTAATTTCTCCTCTGTTACCTCCTTCTTATATCCGTAACTCATATCATCACGATTTATGAGGGACATTTTATTTTCCAATACATCCACTTGGTATTTAATTTTTTTCCTATCCCGGTCTGTTCTTTTATAATCCTATTATCTATTAGTTTCAACTTTCTTAACTGTATCACTTTCTTAGTTAATTCCTCTGCATGCATGCGAATGCTAATCAAGATACCTGGACACTATTTTCTTTGAGGAGAAATTCGAAGCTCTTCAAATGTATAACTTTTGGCCCCGGAAAGTATCGACGTATGGATGCATTTTAATGACGGTGCAGACCTTTATTTCGGGATAATTAGTGGCTAAACTGTAAGACGTATTACAAAACAGATAGCACAATCGCCATTCCATTTTGAGAGATCAGCAACTTTGGTCCTTTGGTTGAACTCGATTGGGTCTTTCATTAGGAAAAAGGGCCTGTCTTTTTCACGAAAACTCTCCATCTCTATTGTGAATGGCAGTTGCCAAGTTATCCTGCCGTTCTAGTAAAACTCCTGAACTGGACTGTGATTGGCAGTAGGAAATGTGGCCTGCCATTATCCTCAAAACTTCCCCAATGCCAACCATACATCGAAAACAACGTATGGCGTCCCCCTGTTTTTGTTTCTTGGATAGCACTAAGGGGCATGCAATTTAATATAATCTTACCCAATGCCTTTACAGTAATTTACGGGGAAATGCGTATATACGAGTAATGTAGAATACCGTAGCGAATCACGGGTGCATATGGGAGTCATTTGTCAAGCCTGCCTGGTGGCCATGCTCGTTAAGGCGTTGAAGTCTAAACGGACTGGCACCGTGATTAGCCGGTTCAAGTCCCGTTGGTCGAAAAAGTATTCACCTTCCGAATGTTGGCCGGTAGGGTAGGGGAGGTGATGGTATTCAATTTCTAATCGCTAGATTACGCGCTAATATCCTGAATTAAATTCCAAATCTCTCCGCACTGCTCATATGGTGTGAGAGCATATGACGTTGCTGGTGGTGATTCGTCTGTCGGATGGGGACGTCAAGCCTTGAGCAAACCCCTTGGTGCTATTCGACAGGAGTAAGCTATGTGCCGGGACCAGGTTTCACCCTCTCCCTTCCTACTAACATATCGTAGCTGGCGGGACAAAACCTCCTGTGTGAAATATTTTAGCTTAGAACTTTGGCCGGTAAGGTTATGTCATCTAAGGTGCAATATTTCGTGAATATTTTCAAGGCATTCTCGTTCTTCATAATGTTTGTGCTGCGAGTTTAGTATATATCCAAAAATATTATCACATAGGAGGTTTTGTCCCAGCAATGATATATCGCGTCGTTCATTAACTCCTCTGATGAGGTTGACGTTAAGAAGGGCATCCTTTCAGAAAAACCCACCACGACTGATTTATCTCACCCCATACCCGACCCCGTAGAGAAACGGGACAAGAGTTGGACAAACAAAGCAATTATATTTGGCTATCTCACCAGTGATAATTTTTCAGCTAAATGGAAAGCTACTCTTATCATTCCAGTTGTAAAGAATTCACCTGTAAAAGCTGTGTCAGATTTTTTAGCATTCTAATCATACTTTCAGCTCTCTATAAATCCTTAGAAAGAGACGACTGGTACAATACCTGGAAAAGTCTTCACTGTTGGATCCTCTTCAATCGGTTTTCAGGAAAGGACACAGCACTGCTGCAGCCCTAGTTAGCATCACGGTCGACATCAGAGAAGCCATGCATGAGAGGATTCTAACTTTCCTAGACTTCAGCAGCACGTTTGATACTGCTAATATTAACATTATATTAGGTAAGTTGCAAGGACTTCATTTGAGTTCCACAGCGTATTGACTGTTCCCCTCATGCTTCACAAACAGCAATTAGCAGGTAGTGTTAGACGATTGAACAACAAAGTGGAAGTGTAAAATTATAGGCGTCTAATAGGTTTCTGTACTCGGAAATCTATTGTTTATTAATTTTATTAACGGTATCCCTAATCGTTTACGTAACTGTACCCAACACCTCTATGCAGATGACCTACAAATATCTAGCTACTGCCCGACTCGTTGGCTGAATGGTCAGCGTACTGGCCTTCGGTTCAGAGGGTCCCGGGTTCGATTCCCGGCCGGGTCGGGGATTTTAACCTTCATTGGTTAATACCAATGGCCCAGGGGCTGGATGTTTGTGCTGTCCCCAACATCCCTGCAACTGACACACCACATATAACACTATCCTCCACCACAATAACACGCAGTTACCTACACATGGCAGATGCCGCTCACCCTCATCGGAGGGTCTGCATTACAAGGGCTGCACTCGGCTGGAAATAGCCACACGAAATTATTATTATTATTATTATTATTATTATTATTATTATTATTATTATTATTATTATTATTATCTAGCTACTTCATAATTTAAGATATTCATACCGTCAGTCATCAAATGAATACCAATATGAACCTAATCAACAATTAAGTTATGCCAGTTAAAACTTTCTCTTAATCCAGTTAATACACAGATTGGGTTATAAGTACTGGACAGCAAGGACCATAGCTACGTTAAAAACAATGTCTTCACCCTCACTCATAATAAACGGTGTGGGAATACTATTGCAATTTTGGGGTCATTAAACAATCAATCTGTAATGAACAAATAAGTGATACTTGTAGGAAAAGATATTCTTTGATTCATCCATTCAGAATTCACCAGTCGCTTCTTCTGCTCAGTATGAAAATACGATTCATTTATAAGCTCGTGCTACAATTGCTACGCTACCGAGAAACGAAGACCGAGAGAGTGGCTGTGTGAATGCTGTCTGCTTGCATTCGGGATATGGTGGGTTCGAATCCCACGGTCGGCAGCCCTGAAGATGGTTTACCGTGATTTACCAGGCAAATATAGGTGATGTACCTTAAATAAGGCTATGGCCGCTGCCTTCCTAATCCTAGACCTTTCTCGTCCTTTCGTCACCTAAATTCTTCGATGTTTCAGTGCGGCGTTAAACAAGTAGCTTCTTCTTCGTCTTCACCGTTGTCCATGTCTCGGTGATTTTGTCCGCTTATGTGAAGGATAGTCGTTTTCACAGATAAAGGAGACATATTCATCCTTCTGGCAGTCTCATATCGTGTTGCTGGGTTCCCTAACACGCAATTCGCCAGAAGTCTCGAAGGACAGAGGTGATACTTTCAATGGTGCCCGCTTACGGGAACCATTTGTTGGCGAATATGTGCCAGCGATCCTGTGGGCGGCGATATTTTATCGTTCACTAGGGTCTTCCCGAATGACAATATTCATGGGAAAGTACCTCCCAACTACAGTTATTTTTCAGCGCGATTTTTGCATCCACATTCATCAAACTATGCCATCTGCTAGATAAGATGATAGACTAATAACAGCAACTGAACCATAACTCCAGATCAAACCCGTATATATCAATCAACCTGTAACAATATCATTTTAGTACAAATGCAGGCTATAAGATGACCTCAGCTACAACCTACGTACTAAACAGTCAGCAATAAAAACTGATACATAAAAGTGAATTTCCTTCAGTCTCTCTTGAATTACTTAATGAAGGTTGAGCTTTAAATATATCTTTGTAGTATTTAACATTAATTAGCATGTTGAGAATCTCCCTTACTTTATTATTCTTTATCCTTTTATTCCATAGAAGAGGTTGTTAATTGGGTGGCGTGTGTTTCTTTAGAGGAGACGAGATAAATACACCCCTCATTTAAGCAGAACTTGCTACAGTTAGGTGTTTTCACGGCGGTAATTTAATAACAAAGTGTTATCGCTAGCTTCTTTTTATCTTCGTTCTGCTTTTTATTCGACTTGACGTGGTAAGGAGTAAGATGAAAGGGATTATAAAGCGCGGAGTGCTAAGTAATTACTTGTATATCACAGTAATATAAATATTTACTAGGTTGTGCAAAGAGCTCACAGGTCATTTTGAATAGAACTTTCCTTGAATTTTCGAGGAATATTCAAAAACTGTTATGAGAACTGAATTCCTTCAGGGAGTGAAATATGGATTTCAGGTATGAACATTTATATTACTGATGAAATGTTAGTTTCTACCATGCATGTATGGCAATAATGGATTTGGTATTGTCAGTCCCATGGTCTAGGTGTTGAGAGCTTGTATGTTAGTTCGAGGCCCTGGATTCGAACCCTGGCTAGGTCAGACATCTTTCCTGGACCTGAGGGCTGGTTCGATGTATATTCAGCCTACGTGAGAACAATGGATGAGCTATCTGAAGGTGAGATAGTGGCCCCAGTGTAGAAAGCTAAGAATAACGGCCGAGAGGACTCGTCGCGCTGATCTCGTTATCTGAAGGCCTTCGGGATGAGCAGCGGTCACTTAGTAAGCCAAGTCCAATCCGTTTTGTGGGACCTTGACTTCCTTTTCAATTGAGCCGTAGTTGAATAAATTAACTGATCCAGAGTTAAATTGCAGATCATTTTATAGCGCAAAGTTCACTACCAATAAATAGACGGTGATTATTAGCCGCAGTTTGAAAAGTGAAAGAGAGACGCTCAGTTGTCTCATATGTTCGTATCGGTCGCGTTTCGCGAGGAACTCTCGATCCGTATCGTGAACCGTTCTCAATAACTTTGTATATATACCCTAAAGTGTTAAATTTCAAGTATGTTTGTGTGTCAATTTGTTGGCTGAGTTTCTAGTCAACAAAGGGTTGTTCGACAAGTGCAGAATTGAGCGGTGAAGAGATATTCATCCAAAGCCTTCTGTGTTGCAGTGTTCAATAACTTTCAGTAAGAAGATGGCATCGCCCATGGAAGAAGGAAGAGTGTTTCTATGTGTTAAAGCAATGATCAACATGGAGTAACTACCTAACGAAGCAGGGATGTGAGCCGCTGCCATGTGTCCGGAGAGTCGTCCAAGATAAGGCGCATGTTTTAATTATGGAATGTTATATCGGTTATGTTAAAATACTAGTGCAGTTTAGTGTAGGGATTTTCTTTTACGTAAAGTAAGCCTTACGGCATGTATTTATTTCGCTTTTGTATTGCTGTATATACGGATAAGAGAGAAATGCATGTTCTCTATATTTTTATTTTTATTTACGTCTAGTTAGATGGGATAATGAGGGAGTTGTTAGGATTATTTGTTGTTAATTTATGCATGATAATTTATCTTAGTATTATTCCGATTTTTCCTTGTGTATTAGTGCTAGGAGGATTATATTGACAAGTTTATCCAATTTCAAAGTTAAACACTTACTACGTTGAGTGTAAATTCAATTTCATTTTGGTCATTTAGAGAGTTAGTAACAGTTAAATTGCATGACGCATGGTATTTCAGAAGCTGTACGTAAGGAGCTGCATAACAACGTTGAAAGAATAGGATCCTCGAATTTAGGTTGGAAACTGTTTTGACCAATGATTGGTACAGGAAATGAACCTGGTCTCATAATGTAAAAAGGTTGATGTGAATTGTAAGAGATATAAGAGGTTATAATGCATGCGGAATGATAAAGTGATTATGCAGGCCGATTGCATGCCTGATAAGTGAAAGAATGATGTGCAGTGGATATGCACCTGCTATTGTCTTCTGAGAGAATATTAATTATCAGAATTGACGGAATTGATTCCAGACCTATGAGTCTGATGTGGGTAAATTGTCGAAGCATGCTAGGAAGGAATACGATTGTACGTGAGTTTCCGTGTAGTCGAAGAAAGATGATATCGCATTGCAAGCTGATATATTGGCCGTGTTTACATAAACGGCGTGAATGAGATGGTATTTCCGTGATACAATCTTAGCGGACAGGAACCAAGCCTTAGTACAGTGTTGAGTTCCAACATTTCCTTTTAGCTCACAGCACAGCAGGAAATACATGACGGATAATCGCGCTTTTGAGTGCGCAAAAGACGGCAGAAGAAGGCAATGTTGCCTATTGCTTTCCACATGTTTTATAAGTATAATTATATGTTTTTCTCTTACAGGATGGTGTTTTATTGATGTTTCATGTTGTTTGGATATGTTGTCTTGTTGTTTAATGGGAACAGCCCGAGTGCTGAGTAATATTGATGGTCAAACTAGTTCTCACTAGATCCTTTTTGGTGAACCGCGATTCACGTCGAATCAGTGTAGTATGTAAGACTTCTTCTCTTTATCCGATGTAAATATGTGATACTTTGTTTATTTTTGTTCATTGTAAATATAGCGTAGGGAATGTCACTAGTATTTTCCATAATTCATGTCATGTCCCATTGCGTCTTAATTTTCCTTTTATCGTTTTTATTTCTCGTAATTTTCTTTTATATACAATTTTTCTTTTAACGTTCAATCTTTCGACGACTCGACGACTCAAATTAAATTCGTAACCCGTATCAATGTGATAACCTAATGTGTGGTACTCCATCCGACATGAATACGTATCAGTATATGCGTACATACGTTATCACATAACACGAACAATGGACTATCAGAAGAAGATTATTCCTAAAAGTTTTCAAGTATTCACTGTTATGCTTGATGCTTCATTTCACATTTGATTCTTTGATCAATTAACGTTTTTAATGTCCAGTTCTTTCTTTAATTTTAAGTTTATATTAGTGTCATTTTTATTGTTTGACTTACTTGATTTTTTTATTAGTATGATTCAGGGATACCCCATATTATTGTTTCTCATTCGAGTTATACCTCCATTTTCCTGTCATTTACTTATAATTAAGTGAGGAACTTCGACTTTTAGCCTGACCCATCGATGACCAACCCACTCTCGGCCCAACCCTGAGTTAGTCGGATGTTCATACAGGAATGGAGGCATCGTTCTAGAGGGCATTTACCCCTGGTTACGGTACACAATAATATTAATAACATAGTGTTTTACAGAGTTAAACCAATTTCTCTGCTGCCTTATATCGTTATAATTATTTACGTAACCGCCTTGGAAAGCGATGTTTTATCTAAAGCTGCGTTTACACTAGCGAAACTCCCTCGCGAAAGTCGCTCGGGCGAAGCTTACTTGCTTCGAGTGAAATTTCGCACTACCGAAAACAGAGCGCAATTCAGAGCAAAAAATAGCGCGAGTGAGGCGAGCCGCCTTCGACAAGCCTGAAAGCTTCAGTTTTGGATTTGTAGCCAACATAGAAACTTGTTTTGTCCCTCCAGCCGCTACAATATTTCATCATCATATAGTAGATTAGTGTCATAAAAGTGTCATGAAGTTAAAATAAACTTCTGTTTTTGTAAGAAATTGAAGTGTTACGTTTTTCGAGCCAGACAGTGTTATGTTCTTCAAAATGAGCCAAGAGTGCTTCAAAATAGGTACCGGTAGGTTCAAAAATGTAATGAAATGACACAATTTTGCATTATAAACAAATAGTAATTGCTTTATCCAATGACTCCGCTCTCATCTTCTTTCGATCTTTCGCTTCGATATGAACCCAGTAGCGCTTTCATCTTTCCTTTCACTGTAGAAATAGGAAATTTTAGTTGAGAAATAATTTCCTTCCACGCATCATCTCTTTTATTGCGATTGAAATAGTTTTTGTTTTTTCGGATTCCACATAAAATCTCGATTTTTGTAGAGCTCGATGAGCTGCAAGCACCGTTCTCGATTCATCCCTCGCGCAACTATGGGGACCACGTTTACACCGAGCGAAATTCGATGAGCGAAACCCTTTGATGCGCGGACAAAAACCGACTGAGCTCCGGCTCGCAGCGAGGACCCTCACTCCGAAATTATTTCGCGAGGAAATTCCGCTTAGTGTAAACGCAGTTTTACGAATGAGGTAAACTTATCACCTTAGTGTCTACTGCGTACAATATTTTGTTACATACCATGGTGACTTTGTGAGTCATCGTTTGTGTGTATGTCCTATAAATGAATTTTCTTTAACTATTATGCCCTTTTCATTATTATTATTATTATTATTATTATTATTATTATTATTATTATTATTATTATTATTATTATTATTATTATTAGTCGTCGTCGTCGGCTTTAACTCTTTTCCGAGTAATTAACTTCTTCCAATAAATTAACTTCTGTCTGTGGATGTACTTTCGACGGTTCAATAGACGAATTCTAGCATTGCACAGAATTGTTGGAAGAGGGCGAGGTTGTGCTGCACGGACTTTCCGTGCTTCTCACCTGGCCTCTTCACATCTGCATCGTTCTCCTTCGAACAGATTGACAGTAGCAGGGAGGGATGGTCCGAAGTCAAACTGAACGACCTTGAGCAAGCGTGTCCCAGGTTTGTGGATTGAGATTGAGCTGGTTCTTGTAGCGCTTCATAAGGGCTCCACGAGGTCTGGTGCCGGAACAAAGTTCACCATACAGAAATGGGCGTGGAAATCTGGTATCACTCATCCGACGGACATGGTCAATCCATCTAAGCTGATGACCAATGATGGACGAGTATATGCTCTTGGGATGCGATATCTCAAGAACAGCAATGTTGATGACATGGTCTTCCCTTTTTACCCTATGGATGGATCGAAGTTTCATTGGTGGAATCGGTCAAAATTTTTCAAGCCACGTCGATAAACCGTCCAAGTTTCATAACCACACAGTTGTGATGACAAGAGCGTGGTACACCGTGAGTTTCGTCTTTACGGTCAGGTCTTTATTCATGAACACCAGGTGTGATAGTCGTCCCAATACTGCATGGGCAGCACCAATTCTCTTCTGCACATCTTGCTCACAGTTACAGAGTACAGGATAGGCAACTACCAAAGTAGGTACGAAAAGTGGTCTACCTCCACCTGCTCTAGTGGAGTATCTGAGATCGGAGTGGAGAATCTGAGAAAGATCTCAAATTTTAAATTAATTTAAAATTATTATTATTATTATTATTATTATTATTAATAGGATTATCATTCTAATTTCCCTACTTATCTGTACTAGCGTCTTAGCGTGCCTGTCTGTAGGATTTTTTTTGTAGAATCATTATATCTTACTTTTAATAATAATGCTATTTGTTTCACGGCCCACTACCTACTTTTAAGGTCTTAGAGGCACCAAAATGCCGAAATTTATTCCCTCAGGAGTTCTTTTACGTGCCAGTAAATCTACCGACATGAGGCTGACAAATTTGAGCACCTTCAAATACCACCGGACTGAGGTGGGATGAACCTGCCAAGTTGGGGTCAGAAGACCAGCGCCTCAACCATCTGAGCCACTCAGCCCGCACAAGAAGTGATCACCGCTCAAACATTATTTCGTATTCACGAATGACTTGCACACTGTTTTAAAGAAGAATGAATTCTCACGATGTGACAACGGCAGCTGACGGAATGCGCATGACATCAACACAAGTTATGATATATCCGGCGATCGGAAATCAGAGCAATTATGTTGAAGGTTTCTTGATATAAAATTGATGAATTTTTACGTACTTCTCAAAAACGTCAAAATATGTATAATCTGACTAGCAGGTGGGCAAAAGCCTATTTATATCTTATGCAGGAGTCACAAACGTTAGCCTGCAGGACGGTTAAGAAGAAGAAAAGAGAAAAAGAGGAAAGAAACAGGTAATTGCTGCAGTTGGAGATCAACGAATTATATGAGTGGTTAGTAGCCTCGGAGAATTGGAATGTTTCACGTTTCACATAAATGACAGCCACAGTTACAAGTAGAGCGTACCACGCCTTTGTTTCTGTGTTATGAAAGACTTTCGTCACCATCCCGCCCGGTGGCTGTGATCGTTAAGGTGCTATGTCTACATGCTCTGACAGCGAGGTTAGCCGGTTGGAGTCCCGTTGGTCGAAACAATTTTCACCATTAGAATGTTGGCCGGCCGGGTAGGAGAGTTGGTGGTATACAATTTATCATCACAGCCAAAGCCTGGATTTAGTTCCAAACCTCTCCGCAGTGCTCATATCGAGTGATGGCATACGACGCTTTTGATGGTATTTCGTCCGTCGGATGGGGACGTAAAGCGTTGAGCAGACTCCTTGGTGTTATACCACACGAATGGGCTATGTACCGACACCGGGTGTCACCCTCTCATCATCAGCAGCATCCCTCCTCCCCTCCACAACAAGATGCGCAGGTCGCCTATGGGTGTCAAATAGAAAGAACTGTAAGAGGCAAGCCGAACATGTCCTCGGATACTCCCGGCACTAAAGGCCACACGATAGATAGATTTCGTCACCGAAGAAGTAAACCCCGGGATAATATTATTTAACTCCGCCACTTCAGACAGACAAAGAATGATAAGTATTGCACAACACGTTATCAGATATTTAGAGACATCTTTTCCTCTATCGATAAAAAATCGGAAAATTTTCGCGCTTCGCCCCTCCATAGTGTAACGGTTAGTGTTGTTAGCTGCCATCCTCGGAGGTCTGGGTTGGATTCGCGATACTATTTCCGATTTAAGAATGATAGGAGTGCTGGTAAGTTGTTAAAATATTTCATGTTCATCCATCTCCATTTCGGGTGTGCTTAAAAACAGCTGCACCACCTTTCCGGCTCCCTAGCTGAGTGGTCAGTGTAATGCTCTTAGGGGCCCTGGGCTTCACGTTCGTCTTCCTGCCGGCTCGAGAGATTTTTAGTCTTAAACAATTAAGTTTTCTTGTCTCACGGACTGGGTGTTTGTGCTCTCTCCAACATTCCTGAAAATCACACACCACACGCAACACTATTTTCAAGGACAATAACTCGCAGATTCATATAGAATGCAGACGTTGCCCAACTCTGCCTTACAAGGACTGTGCCAAGCTAGCAATAACCACACGAAATTACAATCAATCAATCAATCAATCAATCAATCAATCAATCAATCAATCAATCAATCAATCAATCAATCAATCAATCAATCAATCAATCAATCAATCAATCAATCAATCAATCAATCAATCAATCAATCAATCAATCGATCAATCAATCAATCAATCAATCAATCAATCAATCAATCAATCAATCAATCAATCAACATGATCTACATTCAGTGTAGAAGCCCAGGTGGCAGATTTCCTATCTGTTATTTTCCTAGCCTTTTCTTAGATGATTGCAAAGAATTTGGAAATTTTTTGAACATCTGCTTAGTAAATTATTCCAATCTCTAACTCCCCTACCTATAAACGAATATTTGCCCCAAATTCTTCTCATGAATTCCAACTTTATCTTCACCTTGTGATCTTTCCTACTTTTAAAACACCACTCAAACTTATTCGGCTACTAATGACTCGCTTTTATGGCGTACAATAGTAAGTATTTCCAAAATGTTATGTAATTTATGGGTGGAAAATCCAAAAGTGATTTTTCTTGTATGAATATGATGGCTAGTTAATGAAAGCAAGACTGCCCTATACATTGAAGAAATGGATGATAATAATAAGGTCCATACAATAATACGCTAGGTCTACTAGACGATGCTAAATTAACTGATAAAATCACAATTAAATAAAATAAGGGGTCAACTTATTCTAAATGCATGTGACAATGTAGAAAAAAGGGTTAAACTACTGCAAACGCTTCTTACTACTACCAAGTTGCAGTAAAATTGATATCCTTCCGTAAATTTTTTATCACATCTACGCAGACAAATGGGCGTCAACATTTAAGAATTTAGGGCGGCACTGACTGACTTACTGTACATAGCAGATTGCCTCTGTTCCATTATTATGCTCCTACCTTCATAATCACCGATTCAGTTCTAATGAAAATGTATACATGTTGATTATTAAGCTCACTTTACAAGATGCAGTGGTATAACACCTTAAAGAGAACAATAAATTTACCAACATCACAAACGAACAAATCCCTCAGCCTTAAAGTTTTGACTAATAGTACATTTATGAGGTAACTATTAACGTCAGAGATTCCAAATTTGACACAAGTAGACAAAAATGGACACACCGGGCTGAGTTGGTCAGAAAGTGGTCTGCTGGTTTTCTGAGCTGGACATGGTCGTTCGATATAGACTGAATCAGGCCGTATTTGAAGATGCTCAAGTACGCCAGCCTCGTGTTGATAGATTTGCTTGCATGTACAGTAAGTCAAAATCTGTGGGATAGAATTCCGGCAACTAGGCATCTCGAAAGGCAGTAAAAGTAGTAAATTGGACGTAAATTCAGTAACATTATTGTTGTCCGGCCCCGTGGAGTAGGGAGCAACGCGTCCACCTGCAACCCGGCGGCCTCGGGTTCGATTCCCGGCAGGGCAAGGGGTTTTTAATTGTAATGATTGATGTGTGTTTGTGGCGTCCTTAATCTTCCTTTCCTCACACACAACATTCAACAATACCGCCATTCCAATTACACGCATGTCCATACAATATGGTGCCAGTAGGGGCAAAAGATCCACATGGGTCGACTCCCCGAACAAATAGCATTTTTATACAACACAAAATACATGCAAAGATTATTATTAGAAGAATGAACACGTTAAAATCCGACAAATTCTTTGTTTTAAGTTTTCCTTCGAAATGGTTTTACAAACATGTAATAATCAAGATAAACGTCATTAATTATTGCTCATAAATTGAATGAACAGTACAACTATTATTGCCCATCAGATTAATGCAAAAATAAACATAATATAATGATCTCATATCTATAAATACATTAGGTTTTGAAACAATATAGCTCATTTTTATGAAAATGTAGGATGCGGGAAATGGCCATCGAAAATTTTCTGCACGGTTTTAATAACAATGTTGTTATCTTTAATGTCTTTCCAGGAAAATTATATTATTAACAAATTTAAATCAACATTTTAAACCCATAGGATAGGCCTATAGTGAATTGTGGAATCTTTCACCTTAATTTATGTTAGTGGCATCAACGAAATATTGTTAAAGGAAGTTATATTACAGCTAAAGAGCTTAGTAACGAGAAATTTCTCATTGCTGCAAACAATAATAATAAAGGTTCTCTTCGAAATGCAGAGAATTCACTAAAACGTAGGAATCGGCGTAATAGAATTACGAAAGCATTTGTGCATATCTCAAAAACGGTGATTATAGTCTGGTATTCGTAAGAAAGAGTATGCTAGATTTAGCGGGAGTTTAGAAAATGTCCTTGGCCGTGTGCTTAGAAGCGCAGCTGTAAGCTTGCATCCAGGAGATAGTGGGTTCGAACCCCACTGTCGGCAGCCCTGAAGACGTGGTTTACCATTTTCACACTAGACACTACAGGTCCAGAATTATACGGGAAGCTGTAGAAATACGTAGAAATCCTAACAATTTCAACAGTGACACTGGCTATCAGTTACGTAATACCTGACTGCCAGCCATTAAGAATTTACGTAGGTAGTTCCCTTCCCTGTCCCTTCACTATTGTTATTTCGTCTCGGTGTTTTCCAAATTCGTAAGTTCCTCACCACCAGATGTTTTATTGCGGGCTTGTGTCAATGTCATACACCTGTCAATGTCATATGTTACGTACACATGTTATGTGAATCTCTTAGACTGATTCTGATGATTCGGTCAGCTTCCACTGCGAACGCCAGCGCTATGCCACGTCCGGGGAGCCATCCGGTGGCGAATGAACGTACCATTTCCACTTCTATTATAACGTCCACATTTAAAGAGTCATTATTTAAGAAGCCTTTCTCGCGGACGGTCGAGATTTTCTTCTGATGACGCAGAGCACAGTTCTCTGCGAAACGTAAAGAATTCCACCTTATTTTCTTGACACGGCATAAGCCGAAAAATCTATAGAGTATCATGTCTATATGATTCTTAAATTTAGGTGTTCAATGAAGATCAATAAATGCTAAATTATGATATCAAAATTTATGAATTGTAATAAATTGTGTATTAGAAAACTAAAAGTCTAATTTTAAAAGTCTTAGTATATAAAATAATAACATCTTTATAAATTTTAGGAATTGATATGCTCATGAAATAGGGCGATAAAAGTACATCAGATATAATCATAAGCCACATGAATATGCACAATGCTGAAAATTGAATAATATACAACTATTACAATTCGCTGTATAACGGCTCTTATCACTTAAACTCTTGTATATCAAACCAAAGAAACTGTTCATATCAATATTAGACAATAATAAAGCATTTTATGATTTTATCTAACTTTGAAAATGCTCTCCTGAAAAAGCACACTTGTGGCTTATGACTGTCTCTGACGTAACCCTTCAATTCTTTGGAAAATGAATACATTTATCTTTAATGATTACATAAAATTGATTAGCTTCATTATTTTTAATTATGTACCCCGTTTTCACCTACATCTTTGTTAACAGTAAACCGAGCTCGATAGCTGCAGTCGCTTAAGTGCGGCCAGTATCCAGTAACCGTGAGATAGTGGGTTAGAACCCCACTGTCGGCAGCCCTGAAGATGGTTTTCCGTGGTTTCCCATTTTCACACCAGGCAAATTCTGGGACTGTACCTAAATTAAGACCACGGCCGCTTCTTTTCACTACCAAGGCCTTTCCTATCCCATCATCGCAATAAGACCTATCTGTGTCGGTGCGACGTAAAGCAAATAGCGGTGGATGTTAACAGTAAGCAGTGAAGTAGCAATACTTTGCATGTCAAATGTTCTGATATATCGCGCTTATCATCATGCTTAGCGTCCGGCTCCATGGCTAAATGGTTAGCGTGCTGGCCTTTGGTCACAAGGGTCTCGGGTTCGATTCCCGGCAGGGTCGGGAATTTTAACCTTAATTGGTTAATTTCGCTGGCACGGGGGCTGGGTTTATGTCTCGTCTTCATCATCATTTCATCCTCATCACGACGCGCAGGTCGCCTACGGGGGTCAAATCAAAAACCTGCATCTGGCGAGCCGAACTTGTTCTCGGACACTCCCGGCACTAAAAGCCATACGCCATTTCATTTTTTTAAATTATGCTTAGCACTTCCTGTATTATTTTGAATAAATGAGGTCAAATTATAACAAAACTTTTGCTGGCCAACTAGAAATACTATCAGTATTTTCAGAATTATTTTCCTTTTGTCCATGCTGTAAAGTTACAATAAAATGACCTACTTTTGCTGTTTACCGCAACGACGTGCAACTAGTCGGTTGTGTCAAAATTTTCAGTGTCGTATAATATGTATATAAAAAAGGCACATATTAAATTTGCTCGTCTACGATTCACGATTGGTATCGTTTAAACATTTTGAAGTAGGACGTTCGTAAACAATCCCTCAGTCGTATGTACAGGGTTATTCACCTAACATGTTACACGGAAATAACTTCTAAACCATTAAAGATATCATTTTTCTGTTTTCATATTCGTAAATAATACGCAGAGACTTGCAAAATAACGTGCTACTTGGTCTCGTGGGATGATTAACAACCGAGATATTGATACTAAATCCATATTTTTAAATGGAACGGCACAAATTTATACAGCTGATTTAGAAGTTAATCTGCGTACAAGTTCAAATATGTAAGTATTTTCAAAATCGGACAATTACTTTTTGAGATATAAGTAAGAACAGCATGTGCTGTTTTGCATGCCGCATCAGACGGCGTGAAGTCAGGCAAGGACATACTGAGACGCAAGCAGTTTCCTGGGAATGAGTTCAGCCATAGAATGGATACCAGGCAAGTAAGCACCTCGTACACATGTGATGGGTTTGCAAAGTGTGTATGACAGACGAACATATGACAGGGCAGAAAGGGTTGATGTGTTTAAAAGGAATAAAATAAGTACTTTGCCTTGAAAGGAATATAACGAAAGCTATAATTGTCACTGGTTTGAATGTACAGTTCATACTACTCTATGAGTTGAGAAATAAACATAACACAAAACACCGGAAGACCTCCTTTTAGAAAAGCAAGTTTTCAGAGCTGATCGTGGTGAGATGGCAGCAACACTATTACTTATGTTTTATTTTACACGCATTAATCTCCGCAGAGCTCCAGCGCGACTGTAGTAGCGTGTATTCGGGAGGGCGTAGGTTCGAGTACTGCCTCGCCCAACCTGAAAGTGATTATCATGGTGTCCCGTGTTCAACACTAGGCAAATACCGGATAGGTACCTTTGTGATAGGCCACGGCCGACTTCCTTTCCAAATCCTTCCCATTCCAATCCGTGAGAAAAAACGCTAAACTGAGCGCAACCTAATACATGTCCAAAAAAAAACAATACAACTTTAATCTCCCTTCTCCGTTGTGTGTTCGCCAGTCATACAATAACGTTGCACACCCAGGGAATGTTACGGTACATCACATTATGTTTACAGTACATGCCTGGTATCCGTTCTGTGGCTGGAATCAAGGCCAGGAAGCAGCTTGCGCCTCAATATGTCCTTGCCCGACTTCACGCCGTCTGATGCGGCAGCAAAACCGCGTATGCTGTTCTTATTTATATCTCAAAAAATAATTGTCCGATTTTGAAAATACTTACATATTTAAACTTGTACGCAGTTGACCTTTTAGGCCAGCTGTATGAATTTGTGCCGTTCTATTAAAAATTATGGAGTTAGTATCAATATCTCGGTTATTAATCACCCCATGAGACTAAGTAGCACGTTATTTTACGAGGTCCTGGGTACCATTTATGAATATGAAAACAGAATGCCGATATCTTTAATGGTTTAGAAGTTATTTCTCTGTAACATGTTAGGTGAATAACCCTGTATATTACAGTAGTCAATATGGAATCCAGCGTAAAGAAGTTGTTCAGGTTCAGACCGTGTCATTTTCTATCCGATACTAAAGGACCTATACCTCCTCGTAATTCAATTTCTTTCCCTGCGTGATAAGACTGGCGAGCGGCCTTCCATTGTGAAGCCGGTGGCTCCGACTGGAGAACAAGTAGGATGTGGCCACGTCAACTCCACGACGCACAGTGATGTACGGCTTTTGTCTGGCTTGCTCACAATAGAACATTATCCTAGAGCTTTGTATAAAGTTGTGTTAGCTTGTCATCACCACACTAGTGATAAGACTAGCCAGGGATAACTTCTGGACATAGACTAGCCTCACAAAACTTCTTTACTTTGTCACCTACACTCTCAGATGTGCTCTGTACATGACTTAGGCCATGTTGCAATGAGGCTCGAAAACATTATTTCATCAACCATGCTTAATTCTAAACAAATTAGTTGTAGATCTGGTAAATGTGGGCCAAAACCGCTCTCTAGCAAGTTGAAACTATCTTCCCAGAAGTGTCTCCTGAGATAAAATATACAACTACAGTACATGTCGTCTGCACCTGCCAAGCCAAATTTTGTATAAGATGTTAATATATTTATTTATGTATTTATTTAATTAATTAATTAATTTATTGATATATTTTCAACTTCAAATATGACTATGGACTTAAATAAGAACAATAAAAACCGTTGTAACGGAAATTTTATTTGTAGTATCTAAGGCTGACTTTGTCTTCTGTGTAATATTATGATCTCTCTCGTTCTGGATTTCTTAGAGCGGTGTCGACTGAGACAGTACTGGCGAAGTCGTTACATGAATAACAGACAAATATTACAGGTTATTAATGAGCTTGTCAGATCTAACAATAACAGGAACTTGGAAGTCCGAAAATCAGGCACAAAACTTGAGAAAATGATCAATTTTGTTGATTTACATAGAAGAGAGCAATATTGCTCTTCACAAGTACAAATATTCTATAAGAGCAGGATTTGCTCCCAGAAGTTACACTATTCAGGAATCTGAGCTCAACAGAACCATAGTCCAGTTTGTTATGGCGCAATAGAAATTCCATCTCAC
This sequence comes from Anabrus simplex, assembly GCF_040414725.1. Classification (NCBI taxonomy): domain Eukaryota; kingdom Metazoa; phylum Arthropoda; class Insecta; order Orthoptera; family Tettigoniidae; genus Anabrus; species Anabrus simplex. Next base: position 317,276,297 of record NC_090269.1, read on the forward strand.
ATTAAAGTGTTCATGCACCGTTGTCCCAATGTGGGCTTATCCATTGCACAATAGTTATTTTAGTCACTGTTCCCGAATGTAACTAACACGAGCAAAAATTGCACTCTGAAATTAATATACAGGGGCATAATTTCCCATACTACGTGGCCTTAACGGTAAAAGAAAAGTTGCACGTGATCGGCTATTAACAAAAGGCTAGGGGTCGAATCATTTGCCTCCTTTTAGATATTGTTAAAACCCTAAGTGGTCTTATGGTCCAAGGATACAGAGACTAATCTTATACTATAAGGTGTGACTAAAGGAGGAACATTTAAGGCCGAAACAATATTTACGGAATTTTGAAGTTTTAAAAACTTTAGCCACCCAATGCAAGGTTGAATGGGAAACCTCAGATGGTCATCGCTCTTTGTTCCGTTACATTACAGATTTTCCCGTAGGGAATAAAACCAGAGTCCTCAGACTTAACCGAAAATCATACATTGACAACCACCAGTTTACAAAATTACATTAAAAGGAAAGAGGTTGAAACCTTCCTCTCAAACTATTCGCAAAGGCTACCACATGCCTAAATAAATTCTGACATTACCCTGTGCCGCCGGAACTTTTTGGCCCGATGAGGAAAGCAGTGGCAAATTACCTTTCTCCCCATCACTTCTTGTATTCCTCACTCTGGCCCTGCAACCGATTTTTGTGTCTCCCTGTAACCACATAACCTGTCGTGGTGCATTTTGAGGATCCAACTAGTCCCAGGGTTGAGGACTTGACAGGCCGTCACTTGTTGTTTCCTTCCGGCTCAGCGGTATTAGGTCATTCGAAGAATAGGCTTTCAATCCCATTTTTGTGTTTCCTTTTCCCATTATTCTTCGATTGATTGTTTGTTCCTATTTTCTTCTCATTTTGAAAGTCATCTACTTCATCAGTAAGGGCTAGTGACCATACCAGTACTTTCTACTTATGCTGTAAGTGTCCGGCATGCATCAATGATGCTGACTTTGACACGGTTATTACTGCCTGCAGGTTATTTACGTCAGAATACGAAGATATAACAAACGGACGGCCGCTCGCTGCAGGTTCGTCAGCGCTAATGCGTCTAATGCGCCAGCCTCGCGTTAGTAAGCCTCGTTTAGCCTGGCACGTGGTACCGTAACACTACATTTTCTTTCAACATAATGACAGTAGCTCATGTGTTCACTAAAGACGAATACACAGGTATAATTTTAATCTATGGAGAAATTGGTCTGAATGCAGCCGAAACTTGCAGACGGTATGCACATGAGGTTCCAAATAGATGCCTGTCTTCTATAACGGTACATATTTGCAATTAATAGCTAGTGAATCGTTTAAGTCACATGCAAGCAAATTTCTGGTAGAGTGGAATGGCTGTTCATATATTAATATTAATGAGTTATAAAACTTTATTTTCTGCGTTTGGCGGATTTAAAAATACACCTTGTTACAGAACGTGTGTAGTAAACTGACTGCCATTTGTTTCACATCCGAAAGAGAGCACGTTGTAGCACTCCTATGTAAACCAGTGATCAGGCATCCAATTCATCATGGGTGCATGCGGGTCACTTATAAGTAAAAAGTACGGAGCAGGAGGGATACCTGGTATATAAAAGCCATGACGCAAACTATCACCACCCTCACAAGTTACGTCGTTACCAATATTAACAATATTTCGTGTAAGCTATTCACGTGGTTGATGCACTTAATAATAATAAAAAAAAAACCACGGCGCAGCAGCCCAGAAGGGCTTTGGCCTACCAAGCGACCACTGCAGATTACGGGGTGTCGTGTGATCGGCACCTCGGAATCTTCTTCTTCTCTTCAGCTCCAGCATCGCTAGTCCTGCTGACACGTAAGATAGCTGAAAACTGTCTTCAGCTTATCGCAGCAATTTGTGGAGTCGCTAGATTCACTTCTTGACGCTACGCCATATTTGAAATGAAAATCTCAACCAAGGATAGACAGGGATCTGTACTACAGGCTTCTGGATGGAAATCCAGCAGCTAAGCTACTGAGCTAATTACGCCTACCGACGACGAATCTTGTCGGCTGGTTTTGTTGACTTTGTAGACCGGCACCGCTACCTCACCGTCAGATAGCTCGTCAATTGTTATCACATAGGCTCACTGGGACTCGAATCAGCCATCAAAACCAAGCAGGCCTAAAGATCCTGATCTGGACGGGAATCGAAACCGGGACTCCGGGCTGGCACTTAATTATAATAATAATAATAATAATAATAATAATAATAATAATAATAATAATAATAATAATAATAATAATAATAATAATAATAATAATAATATCTGTCGTATTGGTAATGCGGTTAGGGGTGCGGAAATGTGAGCTTGCATCCAGGAGATAGTGAGTTCGAACCCCACTCTGGCCAGCCCTGAAGCTGGTTTTCCGTGGTTTCTAACTTTCACACCAGGCAAATGCTGGGGCTGTACCTTAATTAAGACCACGGCTGCTTCCTTTCCACTCCTAGCCCTTTCCACTCCTAACCCATTTCCATCCCATCGGCGCCACAAGACCTATCTGTGTCGGTGCGACGTAAAACCAATTGTAAAATAATAATAATAATAATAATAATAATAATAATAATAATAATAATAATAATCTAAATTTGTGATTTTTTTGCTAGTGGCTTTACGTCGCACCGAGACAGATAGGTCTTATGGTGACGATGAGATAGGAAAGGCCTAGGAGTTGGAAAGAAGCGGCTGTGGCCTTAATTAAGGTACAGCCCCAGCATTTGCCTGGTGTGAAAATGGTAAACCACGGAAAACCATCTTCAGGGCTGCCGACATAGGGATTAGAACCCACTATCTCTCGGATGCAAGCACTCAGCCGCGGGCTCCTAACCGCACGGCCAACGCGCTTGGTAATTTGTGAATATTAGGTTGTATGGTAACAATACGTTAGGTATAAAATACTAAAAATTCAATTTGATACAATTTTTGTTATGCACAATTTCTAGGAAACTAAAAACGAAATTCCACAGCCTGTTTCCAGTCATTCAACCTGGTCAGGAATGGAATGAATGAAACCCCATCTAGCGGCGAGGATAGGAATTGTGCCGGCTGCCGTAGCCTGTCTCACTCCTCTGGGGCAATGATTAATGCCTGATAGATGAAATGAAATGATAGTGGAGAACGTTGCTGGAATGAAAGATGGCAGGGAAAACCGGAGTACCCGGAGAAAAACCTGCCCCGCCTCCGCTTTGCCCAGCACAAATCTCACATGGAGTGACCGGGATTTGAACCACGGAACTCAGCTGTGACAGGCCGACGCGCTGCCGCCTGAGCCACGGAGGCTACACAATTTGTAGGCAGAATATTCCTGAAGATATTATTTTTGGAGTTTGTGAAACAGGTAACAATTGCGAATATCTATTTGGACGGAAGTAACCTATGTCTATGGAGCATGAAAATAATAACGGATATTTTAGTTTGCACAACTTTGTATAGGTTCAAGTTTTCGTTACGATTAATATTGAGGGAGGAGTTTGGCATTACTTACTTATTTTGACTCCATGTCACTGTCAAATATTTAGTGTCGTGCATAAATCGTATATGACTGAACTTTAATACTGAGTTTCGAAAACTATCTGTCACTGATCCGCTAAAGTAACAAACAAACTATCCAACAAACAGCCAGACAAAAATTGACTTGAACCTATTTCGAAGTTTTCAATACCTAATTTAATACAAGAACGGCGTATGATGCAAACAATTACAGGAAAATTTATGATTTCACGCATACTGGTTTATTTTTGCAAGACACAGTGTAAAGAACTGTTTCAAAATTTTTCTCTCCCGGGTTTAAACGTCTTGTAATGCTCCGGCATTTACACCGCCTTCACTTTCTCCCTTGAATGTCGTGCCTGCAGGTAGTTCTGTAACTTCCCCGGGAGCGTTTCTGGAGGCTACAAAACTTGAAGACGCGGAACAGACGGTAGGGACAATGGCGTGCTTTTAGTTTCATTTCCGTCCACTCACTCCTCCACCATTATGGAGCTAGCAGTTAGAAACAGGTACTCTAGCATGACCATCTCATGCTGGCCTTTGATGGCTCTATGAAAGCCATGAGTACAATGACCTCTCCAGTTTGAGCCGCTGAGAGGTGAACTTTAACCCCCTCCCTGTCTTGTCAAATCACCGTTCCAATCCAACATTTCTCGTGTAAGTGTTTTGACCATCATTGCATAATTGACCATTGAAGAAACTCTCTTCGACTCTCATGTATATTCAGTCCTCAGTCCTTTCGCTTCCCCATTATCTTTCATAATCAGCCTAGATGTCACGGAGTCCGGCCACGTGGTGTATGGGCAACGCGTCCACCTATCACCCGGCGACCCCGGGTTCGATTCCCGGCCGGGTCAGGGTTTTATAATTTAAGTGATTAATATCCCTGGCCGAGGACTGCGTGTTTGTGTCGTCCTTAACGTTCCTTTCCTCAGATTCAACACTTTACACTTCCGCCTTTTACAAAACACACGCAGGTTCCTCACATATGGTGCAAATAGGGGCAAGAGATCTTTCTAGGTCGACGCCCCCTACAAATAGCTTTTATTTGTTAAAAGAAATGTGTCACTGAAGAAGCGTACTAGAGAAATAAGCGGTTAAGCTGTTCCCGCTGCTAGCCTTATAGAGCCAGAAAATGTTATTTCTTATCAGGATCCCAGGCTCAATGAATTGTGTGTTATTTCTTACCAGAAAAGACAGTGCAATCTGATCACTTTGCACATACTACAACTGGTTTTAGGCTTTCTCGCCTCACACTTGCACTAGACTACTGAGCAGAATGGCTGCGTGTGTTAACGCGGTACAAATATGGAGCCAAACTGGGAATTCGGGAGGTAAGTTGGTTCGAACCCTGCCGTTGGCTGTCCTGAGAATGGTTTCATATGGTTTCCTATTCTCACTTCCAGGTAAGTACAAGAACAGTTTCCTAGGCTACAGCCGACTCCTTCTACTTCCTTAACCATTTTCATTATCCATCATTTATTCCATCTTCTTTAGCTGAGATTGACGTTCAGAAGGACATCCTACCGTAATATTATGCCATATAATTTCATCTCTCTTCATTCCCGACCATGTATCGAAAAGAAAATGGGACAAAGGAGGTCGACATACAGTACATATGCATATAGACAGCCTGATCCCAATCTTTCGACCGAGTCAGGGATGGAAAGAATGAGGCCCCCGTGTATCAATGAGGAGGAATAGTGCCGGCTGCCGAAGCCTGTCACACCCCCCCTGGGTCAATGATTAATGACTGACGGATGAAATTAAATGATAATGGAGAGTGTTACTGGAATGACAAGGAAAACCGGCGTACCCGGAAAAATACCTGTCCCGCCTACACTTTGTCCACTGCAAATCTCACATGAGTGAACGGGATTTCAACTACGGAACCCAGCGGCGATAGGCCAGCACGCTGCCACCTGAGCCGCGGAGGCTCTGCTGCATATAAATTTCTATAATAAGCTCACCGGACGAAAAATTGTCACACCTGGAGAAATCAATGCAAGCATAGTTTAATACCGCGTAACTCCGTCTCTGGACTTGAAAACAGCCTGGGCTCGGTTAGGAAGTGAGTCCACCATGTTGGGCAGGTACGTCGCATCCAGGTTAAACCACTCGCTGACGATTTGATGGCGCAATTCCACCAAATGTCCGCCTCTGTGGTGTAGTGATTAGCGTGATTAGCTGCCACCCCCGGAGGCCCGCGTTCGATTCCCGGCTCTGCCACGAAATTTGAAAAGTGGTACGAGGGCTGGAACGGGGTCCACTCAGCCTCGGGAGGTCAACTGAGTAGAGGTGGGTTCGGTTCCCACCTCAGCCATCCTGGAAATGGTTTTCCGTGGTTTCCCACTTCTCCTCCAGGCGAATGCCGGGATGGTACTTAACTTAAGGCCACGGCCGCTTCCTTCCCTCTTCCTTGCCTATCCCTTCCAATCTTCCCATCCCTCCACAAGGCCCCTGTTCAGCATAGCAGGTGAGGCCGCCTGGGCGAGGTACTGGTCATACTCCCAAGTTGTATCCCCGACCAAGAGTCTGAAGCTCCAGGACACTGCCCTTGAGGCGGTAGAGGTGGGATCCCTCGCTGTGTCCGAGGGAAAAGCCGACCCTGGAGGGTAAACAGATGATGATGATGATGATGATGATGATGATGATGAATTCCAGCAAATTATGTGGATGCTGATGTCGGATTTTCCTCGCTGTTCCAACATGTCCCACTGATCTTCACTGGGGTTCAAGTCAGATTATCTTGCAGGCCAATCGGGATGTCATAGGGTGGGGGAGTTTTCATAAAACCAGTGACATGCGTCCAGTCCGATGAACTTTTCTGTTGTCATCTTGAAAAGTCGGGGTATCAATAGCATACTCACCATGCAGATGTTGTCTGAAAGGCAACACCTGGTCAGCCATTACGTTTAAATAAACATGCTGTTTCACGTTAGTGAGCGGGCTCTATTCATGATACGAGAACACCCTCCAAAACATCACAGACTCAACTCCGGCTAGAATCTGACCTTACACACATCCAGGATGAAATGCTTCATTTGGCCTTCGGTGCACACGACAACGTGAGTCAGTGGAATACAGGGTAAAAGGAGATTCGCCAGACCACATTACGTTCCGCAAGTCGGCTACTGTCCACGTTCGATGATTTCTAGCCCACTGAAGATGCGCAACTTTATGTGCCTGTGTGAGCAATGGCATCTTGCGGGGAGACCGACTCAGAATGTTCATTGCCTGCAGTTCCCGTCACAATGTTCTCTCGCTAACAGGTTGGGATGGACCTTCATTCATGACTGCAGTAATTCCTGTCGGATTTGGTAGCGATTTTTATTCACAAGCCGTAAAACGCCTCTCCGGTCCCTCCCATCTCAGTCAGGATATTTTTCCTACTAGAGTTCTAACATCGTGTTTTGCCGTCTCTGTACAGCAGTGTTTGTAGGCACGTTGAACAGTCCGCTGCGAAACCCCAACAAATGCAGCAGCTTCACGCACCATATGATCATGGGCACGGCCAGACACATGGTTTAGCGTGCTGGCCTTTGGTGACAGGGGCCCCGGGTTCGATTCCCGGCATGGTCGGGAATTTTAACCATCATTGATTCATTTCGCTAGCACAGGGTCTGGGTGTATGTGTCGTCTTCATCATCATTTCATCTTCTTCACGACGCGCAGGTCGCCTACGGGGGTCCAATCAAAAGACCTGCACTTGGCGAGCCGAAGTCCTCGGACACATCCCGGCACTAAAAGCCATACGCCATTTCATTTATATCGACCCATGTTGACGTACACTGTCCACTTGAAACAGCAAGGCTACTGCCCTATGCTCACGTAGAGGCATTGCGAGTGCGTTTGAGCCCTGGACTCGTTCGCTGCGCCATCTGTACAGGCTTAACTATCCATCTGTGCGTGCGTACTTGGGTGAGTAATTTTTGTCCTGTGAGCTTATTTTGCAATGAATATCCATAAATCCACTCTTAGAATGCCAGCCTGTGCTAAACATTAACATTGAGCAATTTAGAAATTTCGATGCGTTTTTCTCTCCCTAGAACTTCCATCTTGCAACGTTCAGAGGACACCCTCAAAGATTTCAATTCCTCCCTATCTTGAGAGGTAAGTGTGCGGTATCAAAGCTATATCTAGTATGAACTCTTGATATGATTGCAATCATTAGCTAATTTCCCCGTGTCCCAGTATTATATTTTAGCCCAAGACCCTAGTCTATTCATGCGAAAATCATGGTGCCAGATTTCCCTATGGGAAGGTAAAATGATCGTAAATATGTCTCTCGGTCATGGCCATCCATCAACACTGTTGCTGATTACAAATGACCGCCAGCCGTAAGTCATAGCCTGCACTGTTGCTAGGTAACAATGTCTGGCCATCCATCCATACTTTACATCAGAGCCTGAATGCTTGCTAGGTTATACTGCGTATTTCCGTCACACATTTTTTAAAATGTTCATTACATGACACTATTTTATTACACACATGTCCGGCTCCTGGGCTAAATGGTTATCGTGCTGTCCTTTGCTTCAGAGTGGCCTTGGTACGAATCGCGACCGGGTCAGGTATTTTAACCTTCATTAGTTAAGTCCGATGGCTCGGTGGCTGGGGTGTGTGCAGTCTTCATCATAAGAATTCATCATAGGCAGGGCACCATCCTCATAGACTCGCAGGTCGCCTATACCTCGAATGTCCTGTACCAGGCCTCTTCGGAGGCCACACGCCATTATTATTACACACATTTCCGGATGACCCTCACCTCTATTTATGCCAAAATGAAAAGTCACGTCCATGAGCCTGGGATCCCTGTAAATTGAAATGTTTCTCGTCTATACTGACAATATAATGGATCAAGCTGGCTTGATTTGGAATTTTCACTTTTTTCTGAAAGTAAGTAAGGATACATTTATGAATTTACCTTTTAACGCACTATTATTTTACACTCGCTCACAGCAATATAGCACGATAAATTTTGAGTGGAAAATCGCTGCTGTAAATCAGTTTACCATGTTATATCATTGGTCTCTTTATCGTTCAATTATTACTATTATTATTATTATTATTATTATTATTATTATTATTATTATTATTATTATTATTATTATTATTATTTTACGGGGTACCATGGTTTACAAAGGTGAAAGAAGGTGCAGGCATGGATGGGTGGTTATAGAAAAGCCAGAAGATTAATTTAAACTTTAATATTTGAGCTATATTCCTTCCTCTTATTTTTTTCTCTTTTTTGTTTAAACTTTGCACAAATAACAAATCAGGTAGAGGATTAGCTCGTTAATTTGGGTAACAATGTTAGAAAAATCAGAATAATCAACTAATATCCAATCAACAACCTGAACTTGTAGCTCACTAATTACAAATTTTATATGAGGACTATTGTTCCTTTCAACCAACAGACAAGGAGACGGATCTACCAAATCAGTGGAGGAGCGTCTTTTCTCTACAAGTTTGCACTTTAGGATACTATTCTCGAAATTTACAAGTTCCAGGCCTGTCAAAAGGCACAACCCACATTTAACTAAACAAACAGTGTTCACTTTCTTATCGGCTCAATAGTCCAATTGCCTTACAATGAAATGAATAACATAGAGTTTAACAGGGGTAACAAATACCCATCCTACATGGCCTTAGCGTTACTGGCCGAAAAGAAACAAATGCTAGAGGCGAACACTTGCACTACTTTAAAATTACATGAAATAATTAAAACCCTATTTGGGTTTATGGCCCGGCGTTACAGAGGCTGAGCCTATACTACGGAGGTGACTGGATGGAAAGAAAGTTTGAGATAAAGTTAAAGGTTACAAAATCATAGTCACCTCAATATCAAGTTGAGAGGGAATACAAGAGAGTTCCTTAATCTTTCTTCCCTAGGTTCGAGTAAGTTCTTTAGACTTCTTTGAAGATTACATTAAAAAGTAGAAGTTACATTGCGAAAGAAATTTGAAACATTCCCCTCGAGCTAGCTTTCAATGACTATTACGTTGTTAATCAGAATGTGCCATTACCTGGAGCTGGTGGACCTCTCGAACATGGACAAGGGAGCCTTTCACCCTTGCCGCCGTTACGTACACACTCTACACTGGAGCGATTACAAAGAGCGAAATGTGCCAGCTTTCATAGCGAAGAAGAAGGTTCCAGTTTTATCTAGGTCGAAACCCCGACACACCCCCAATTTTCATTGGACAGTCAAATAAATATCAAAAAACAGTGATTGGTTATTTAAGTTGGCGGTAAGAGTCAGAAGTGTTGATAAATTAACACCAAAAACAAGCAATAAACAATTCAGTTCAGGAAACCTTGACGTACAAAATTACTTTGAAAATTAATAGTTCATCTTCACCCCAGAGGGCGCAACATGAGTTGATAGTAGCGACATCTGTTGAGAAAAGTTCAAACTATTTCCAAAATGAGTTTATGATTTCCTGATTTAGATGGCCTTCTACAAGGCGCTAGTTTTAAATGCACGGGACGGGTGTACCTCCGGTACATTGATTATTATTATTATTATTATTATTATTATTATTATTATTATTATTATTATTATTATTATTTATTTTATTTTATCTTCGGTATTTGAATCATTGCTAGTATGTACTGTATTACTAATAGTAACACACTAAATATTCCCGTAAACATCAAGTAGGCCCAATACTTTTAAAGAATACCTTCTCTATTATATTTCTCTTTTGGGTTCTTTATGACTCTTGACAAAAAAGCGGCATCATTGGTCACACTGAGTAATGCCCATTGACAGAGTGTTACTCCAGTATCGAAATTACGCCCGTTGATCTGCTGGTGTAATTGAAGACATGGATGGAAGAAGGGCGTAACTCAAAAAACACTCTTTTGAGATAAATGAGTTTAAAGAATTACAACATCAAACACTTTTCTCAAAAATACAGAATTTTGGAATATTATATTTAACTACATTCTTGATTATTTCATAATGTGTACATCAAAAGTATTTACAAATTTTGTGGTTTGTTGTCAATTTTGTATTTTGGAGTTACGCCCTTATTCCATTTTCAAGAAACATTTTCATTGAAAATTAATATTATTTACATTGTTGGTAGCATGTAGACAAGTTTTACAGGTTAGAACATTTGACAGGTCACAACATATTATTAGGGGACTCACTATATCGAGAATTTCCTACTCCCACAGATTCAGCTCCACGGAAAATATTTTCAAACCATGCACGTGCACCTGCGCATAGAAAGCTTACTAAATCCTTAACATATTTTAATTTCCCCGGTTCAATACCTACATGAGGGACTGGAAAGCTACCCAAAGTATCTACAGACGTCATATCCTTCATTAACTGAAACGTATCATGAAACGTAATATTATAAGTCTGGCTTCCTCATACAGTTCCTTCAGGTGAGTGACATAATATGACATACTTTGGAATAGAAAACTTAAGTCCTTTTGTTTGTGGTGTTGCAAATGACACTGGGCTGAGAACGGCAGAACATTCGGATAGTAAGGATTTAGTATCCGAATCATCTGAGGTTTCACTTGGTATATATTCACTGTCATCTGCTGAAATATCAGATGTTTCTCCTCCCGATATTACTCCTGCGTCAGCCGTTTCGCTTCTGATGAGTGATGATTGCTGGCTCGCCCTAAGTCAGCACTGGAGTGTATTTTAAGTCGGGCACGAGCAATATTTGGAAGAACGGCGCAACTCAATATAGCACATCACACGCCATCTATTGACACTACCGAGAAGCCATTTAGGTAGAATTTAGAACAGAATCCAAGGAGTGTATATATGCAATTTACCGAATAACGCCACAACCTGACTTAAGCCCTTCTTCCATCCATGTCTTCAATTGCAGATGGTACGGATGAAATTTATTCGTATAACAGACGACCGGATGATGTTAGTCTGACGTGCAAGTGTCCGTGAAAATTATTCCGGACAGCCTCAAAAACAACTCGTTAATTTGGACCAAATGTTATAGCAGTATCTCTAGCAGAAGGTACTCTTTCCCAGTGACCCAGCTGACCGCAATTGACCTTCATGCAACTGATGTAGTTGGTAGTCTTCTCTCAGGAAACTACTCGTGATACAAGCGTTGCGACCCGAACACTCTCTCCTCGTTTCTCCATAAATTACCAAAATATCAACGTATTAGTCTCTGGAATATTCGTGAGTGAATGACTAAGTGCTGTCTTGTGGCCTGGTAGTTGTCGTTAAGCACTGTGTACACGTTAAAATGGAGCACGGTATATAATCAATTTGAATTTGAATTCGAATAAATCCTTATGCATTCATTACACCACCGATACTAAGTTACCGTAGGCGAAAGACTCACCCCCAAAAACAACGACGATAACACAAATGTTACTCGCTAGAAGTGTACTGTAGTACTGAACTACGCCCTTCCTCCTCGAAAGTTAATACCCATACCAGAGTTTCCAATCATGGTTTACGGTGTTCATTTAACAATCTACCACTAAAGATCACGTAGCATAACCTATTAATTCGATGGTGTTACGGGTACGTATGTTATTTCAGTGAGCTATAAACCGAATTTTCTATAATGGTCCGTAGGATTGGGTGGAAATTTGTGCATTGTCATTTTGCCTTTGCTAGTTATATGGCTCTGCCTGCTGTCATTTCTTGATGGATGCAGTACTTTTGCATCCATCTCTTGGCACGGGCTAGAGCAAAGTGTAGCGTCCACTGAAGTCCCAGTCTCACCCATGGCTGTGACAATCTGGAAGCTGCTGGGGTGTGGATCGTGCTGAGTAATGGCATTCAGAGCACAACCAGTGCGTCTGAGTGTTATAAAAGGTGTTGCTCAAAGGGTCAGTTGTGCTACAACAGCACTGCCTGGCCCAGTGAGGAAAGCAATGGGAAACTACCTCACTCCTCGTCATGCCTAGTACGCCTCATTTAGGTACTGCCATTGGTTTTTGTGGTTTTCCTATAACTGCATAGCCTTTGGTGGTGCTATTTTGGGGATCCAACCAGCCTCTGGGCTGATGACCTAACAGACAGACAGACAGACAGACAGACAGACAGACAGACAGACAGACAGACAGACAGACAGACAGACAGACAGACAGACAGACAGACAGACAGACAGACAGACAGTTCTATGGCTCATGTACACTGCTGACACACAGCCAGGACGCGGAGCAATATCGACGTTAAGGAGAAATTTAATGTTGTTAGGGTTTCGTAAAACTAAATAAAACGGGGTGGGCGGACCTCTCCTCGTATTTATTCCTAATTTCGTTGTCTTTTACTCCCAGAATATAGCTTTGTTGTCTTCCAGTCTCCCCTTACTGTAGTGTTTATCTCGTTTCATCCACTCTAATCAATCAATCAATCAATCAATCAATCAATCAATCAATCAATCAATCAATCAATCAATCAATCAATCAATCAATCAATCAATCAATCAATCAATCAATCAATCAATCAATCAATCAATCAATCAATCAATCAATCAATCAATCAATCAATCAATCAATCAATCAATCAATCAATCAATCAATCAATCAATCAATCAATCGCAATTGATCTACATTTAAGTCGTTCGCCCAGGTGTCAGATTCCCAAACTCTTCTTTAACTAATCTTTTCTTAAATGACTTCAAAGGAGTTGAGTATTTATCAAACTTCTTCCTTGATGAATTATGCTAATTCCAGTTGCCTTCCCTATATTTGCATTTGATGCAATAGGGGAGGCTTGGCTAAATCCTTGGCATAGATAATGCCGCATCAACTGAAACGTAACTTTACTCCAGCATTATTACGCCCTCTGATGGAAAGTGCTGTAAGTTTTGCAGTGGATCACTTTGGGGATAGCATCAATAATCTTCAATACGTATCCTGTTTTCCATGTCCGGAAGACATCAGATGAATAATTCAATATTTCTTACTACTTTCAAGTGGTAGTATTTGCAGTGTCATTGACAATGAATTCAAGTACTCTTGTGCCTTTAGCCGAAGCCCTGGAATTACAATTAAAAGAATTAATTCGAAAGGTAAGTTATAAATTGTTTTGAAGAACTAAATAAACATTGCATAAGTAAGAGTTGTTCCAGTATATAAACAATTTTATTTATAATCATTCAAAAAATGTGCCTTTCTTTGTCGTAATATTGCGGATTTATCAAAGTCTGCCAACGTCCGCGACAATATCAATTTTTTTTCTTTTTTTTTTTTTTGCTATTATTAATTTCCGTACCACAGAAGTACATGAATTACTAATACACGTTGTAAACGAATGCAGAGAAACTGAAGAAACTGTACGCACCCAATAGCAACATCAGATGCTAAAATAAAGGAGGTTAATAATATATAAAAGCAAAGAATGATGAAATAAATTACTGATCGCTAATGGCTAGTGAAGGGAGAAGATTTTATCCTGCTATGAGAATAAACCACCAATCTTCTAGTTGCAGGGGTCTTGTATTGGGGGTACCGTCACTGCCACTGCGGCCAGTGTTCAGAAAGGTGACTTACTTGTCTGCAGCATTCTCCACAGCACCTTCATGTTCCCAAACGTCACGCGTCTCTCAAACACTGACTCACCAAAAACCAACATACCGAGCTCGATAGCTGCAGTCGCTTAAGTGCGGCCAGTATCCAGTAATCGGGAGATAGTGGGTTAGAGCCCCACTGTCGGCAGCCCTGAAGAGGGTTTTCCGTGGTTTCCCATTTTCACACCAGGCAAATGCTGGAGCTGTACCTTAATGAAGGCCACGGCCACTTCCTTCCCATTCGTAGGCCTTTTCTATCCCATCGTCGCCATAAGACATATCTGTGTCGGTGCGACGTAAAGCAAGTAGCAAAAAAAAAAAAAAAAAAAAACTTCTTTGCTGCCTTAATTAGAATCTTAAGAATAACGGAATGATATGGGGGAATTTTCATAATTAGCATTATTATCATATAAATATCAGAGAGAAGTGACAGCGTGGAATTGACTGGATATCAGTTACTTCCAGACAGAGCTGAAATGTAACTCAAACCATTTGAAAAACGTGGCACGGATAATCCCCTCGTATCAGTCCCCAGTTATTTTTAACGTAAGCACATATAGACGGTTGGATACGAATCCGTATGCTCTACGAACATGTAACTTACTACTTACCTTTCTGCTCATTTGGTACTGCCGAGTCTTTCCTAGGATATGGTTCCCATTGACCCACGTTACATCAAGTCATACACCCTCAGTTAACCAAGTGGCAGACGTAAACAAGAGAATCGGCAACGTGGTTTCAGGGTTGTACGCTATCGATACAAATCGATAGGAGTGACAGCCTGATAGTGGCTGGATATCTATTACTTCTAGACAGCGCTGAAATATCAATAAAGGTAACTAGATGGGGAAAGTCGTCAAAAGGTTACCGTACTGTTATTCTTTTCACCTCTTTGAATAGAGTAGGCTTTCCTGAATCCAATAATAGTATTCCTACAACAAAATTTTACTTTAATGGCTAACGTTGTAAGGCGGCACTATCAGCTCAGCTAAAATTACGTTTCTATAGGATAATTTTTTAATCGTTTGGTAAACTTTTGCCAGGTACTATGTAAACGTTTTAAGAAGTTGCTTTACGTCGCACCAACACAGGTGGGTCTTATGCGGCAGGAAAGAGTTAGAAGTGGGAAGGAAGCAGCTATAGCCTTAATTAAGGCACAGCCCAAGCATTTGCCTGGTGTGAAAATGGGAAACCACGGAAAAACATCTTCAGGGCTGCCGACAGTGGGATTCGAACCAACTATATCCCGAAAACTGGATACTGGTCGCACTTAAGCGACTGCAGTTATCGACCTCGGTACTGTGCAAATTATACTGAGCATACTCATTTTATCACCTTAAAGCTACAAGGAAGAGTTTAATAAACCTTATTTTGCCATAGGTTAATTTTCAAAATATTCCATTTGGAATCTATCTGGAAAAAAGAATACACTGAACAACTTCATTAAAAAGTAAATTATAAGTCCATGATATCAGTCTGGCGATTACAAGACGTGTCTGAGGATCAGAAGAGCACCCTTGAGCGCTTTCAAATTCCAGTCGATGAACTTCTTGGTACTGATGTTGAAGGTCTTCATCAGCTCTGTCGTGTTCTTAGAGACCGTCCCTCTTGCACCGATCACTAGACCCCTCGTGCTCGTGCTTATTGAACTGTTATTTAAGTGAAATGAAATGAATTGAAATGAAGTGTCGTATGGCTTTTAGTGCCGGAATATCCCAGGAAGGATTCGGCTTTCCAGGTGCAGGTCTTTTGATTTGTGTCCGTAGGCGACCTGCGCGTCGTGATGAGGATGAAATGATGATGAAGACAACACATACACCCAGACCCCGAACCATTGGAATTAACCAATTAAAGTTAAAATCCCCGACCCGGCCGGAAATCGAACCCGGGACCCTCTGAACTGAAGGCTAGTACGCGAGTCGGACTGTTATTTAACTGATATTTTAAGATAAATTGAAATTAAGCATAGGTCCTACATTTAAAATAGTGATGATTGATGATATTCAAAGCCTAAACATGGTCCTTGCTGTGGTATAGTTCAAATCTAGGTATAACACACGAACCCTGCATCATATGGTTGACACATATAACGTTCTTTCAGCTTGTCGTCATTGTAAATGCAAATGACTCAAATTTTGTTCACATTCATATCATTCCACATTTTAACCCTACTATTCGTAGGAAGTGGATAAAATGTCAAGATCTTGTAGTAATATTCATTGGTAGCCTCCACAATTACCTGTACCAATGCAGAACTGAACAAAATCAGAAAGAAATCTATTTTCGGAAAATCATCACGAACTGTAATACAACACCTGAATAGCGTGAACAGAAAGTGCGAAGTATTGGAGTAAACTGACCAGCAAGTGAAAACAATTACGATGACATTTATTTATTTATTTATTTATTTATTTATTTATTTATTTATTTATTTATTTCCGTTTCACTGGTGGAGGTCGGCACTTTTCACCTTCATCTTCCTCAGTAATGTCATTGCCATTATCCGCATATTCATTGTCACTTTTTATGACAACATCTCTAACCTCATATTCACAGTCCTATTATTTGTCCAGAAAATGACTCCTCAATTTCAACAATGCATTTTCTCTTTCGCGGAGCAGCAATTTTTGTTGTGGTCGGAAGCGCAGAAAATATATGTCATCATTGCGAGGAAACAAATTCCTGACGTATATACGAGAAAAAGAGAACTATCTCTCCTCTAGAACCTCTCTGAATTTCCGGTGCAACATTTGAACTGATCGATCGTTGCACCTATTTTTATGGGCACAGCAAAGTGAGCGCTGCAAAAAAAAAAAAAAAAAAAAAAAAAAAAAAGAAGAAGAAGAGGTAAAATTACGGGTTCAGTAAGGGCGGCTCGCCATCGCACAACCTATATTAGCATTGATTGGGATATAAAACGGTACTGTAGGCAGAGTACGTTTCAAATCTTAATGTGGAGTCTAATATACATAAAATATCCTTTTCTCCTTTAAATGCGATCATGTCTATCTTTCCCAAGCTGCCTTTTACTCCAATGCCGTAAATTTCCTCATCCACTTGAAATCTTTTTTCATGGAGCGACCGCGCTATGGATGACCTAATGGTGTTATGTTTGGTATTCGAAGAGCTTCAACGAAGGCACAGGAACTACAGACGTGAGGTAAAGTTTCAGTTTCACTATTTCTCCTGCAGCGGTTACCATCAACGAACTTCCCGGCATCGCCTTTGCAGGTGCAATGTCACATGCCATTTTCAGCACTCCTCTCCACTCCGTGGTAGAAAGGCCATCGCATTTTGAACCCAGCGGTTTGCCGGAGGGAACTCATTGTACAGACACACTCCCTAACCTTTGCTTTTCAGGTGGCAAAATTTATCAAATTCAGATTGTCGTGATCTATTTCTGAGTTTCTTGGTGTCATACACACTGTTTTTGTTTTTCATATCCTAAGTTTTATAATTTACGTATATGGACAAATGTTGGCGTTCTAGACTTTGGTTACAGGGATCCTTGGTTCGATTCCAGGCAGGGTTTGGAATCTTAACCACAATTAGTTAATTCTGCTTACACGGGGGCTGGGTGTAAGTGTCATCTTCATCATAATTTCATCCTCATCATGACGTGCAAGTCGCCTAGGGCATCAAATCAAACGATCTTCATCTGGCGAGCCGAACTTGTCCGCGGACACACCCGGCAGTAAAAGCCACACGCCATTTAATTTTTTTTTTCTGCTCAGTTAAGCATGTGGTAATTTCTTCATCTGGATTCCTTCAGTAGAATGGATCCCCTCCCGTTTCAGAATCTTGCAGCTGTTTATGTGATAAAGGAATGCTTCCAAGGTTGCCCTAAAATCACCTAGTTCTTCATACCATAAATCACAGAATCCGGAGTTTCACTAGCAAGTATGACACTAACCTCGTCCAAATTTCCTATCACTTTCGGAGAGTCCTTTTAAATAGGGTAAAATAGTTTCTTCTTTATTGCAGTTACAAGTTAAGGTATGCAGGTTTCAACTCTTGAGAAGTCATAATGTTCACAACACAGTTACACACTCGGTTGACTCTGTTTAGCTGCTTTCTTTATCCCTAACTTGTCATTGTGCTTATCCTATATTTTGTGTATGGATCTCATCTTCCTGTCTTTTATGTGTAGGGAGTGGTCGAAATCTCACCAAGGTCTGAAATCTTGTGTCAAATTAAGCACAATTATGATAGGAATCAATACTCAGATACCACGTTTGTCACCTCGGTTAAACTGGGCCCGTTAACGCTTCAGTTTTTCATTCATATGAAAAGTATTTAAAAGTATTTATATGTATTTACACCTACAGAGCATGACAGCCTTCGTAAACGTTTCTTTCTGGGTAATCGCATGTGCACTATTGTAATACCGACAAATGTTCGCGATGTCTGAGAGTGTGTTTATCATAGCTACCTGTTTTCTACCTCCAGTTTACTTCCTACGACATTTCTTTTTCACATCCTGCCATTCTTGCTCAGTCCATTCCGACCATCCTATAAAAGTATCAACCAGCTATGCAGAGACTTATATCTAACGAGTACTGTCACACATACAGTTTATTTTGAAACCCTCCACACCAAGTTTTTTAAATAAACCTTTTTTATTTATATCCGAACAACCTTCCTAAATTGCAGAGAAATATTCGTACAAATTCTTTGGGTGGCTGGATATTTCACCGTCTTATGGATGATGCCCCAACGATGAAACAGCAGTAAATGTGCGTAGGAGAAGGGCTGCAGGAGTGCTGACTGCACTGTACAGACGAGAGTTGTTTATGGAACGAAGTAACCTAAGGCAGGGCAATGCAGATTTATGTTTCAGTATTCTAATCGAGGCTTTTGCTACGTTCATCGTACAAATGCTAATTAAACTCGTGCAGCTGAGCAAACAGTCGAGTCCGGAGGAGACAAAGGAAATTGGTTTGTATTATAAAAGCTCATACACACGAACACTAGCCAATAAAAGCGCACCCCTAGGACAAGTTTCAATATCGGAAGCAGTGAAACTGTAACTGTCATAATAATAATAATAATAATAATAATAATAATAATAATAATAATAATAATAATAATAATAATAATAGTAATAATAATAATAATAATAATAATAATTTTTTGCTATGGGCTTTATGTCGCACCGACACAGATAGGTCTTATGGCGACGATGGGATAGGAAAGGCCTAGGAGTTGGAAGGAAGCGGCCGTGGCCTAAATTAAGGTACAGCCCCAGCATTTGCTTTGTGTGAAAATGGGAAACCACGGAAAACCATCTTCAGGGCTGCCGATAGTGGGATTCGAACCTACTATCTCCCGGATGCAAGCTCACAGCCACGCGCCTCTACGCGCACGGCCAACTCGCCCGGTAATAATAAAATTAATAATAATAATAATAATAATAATAATAATAATAATAATAATAATAATAATAATAATAATAATAATAATAATAATAATAATAATAATAATAATAATAATAATTGGCTGGACGAAATTCGAACGGACCTCAAAAACGCAAACATATGTGCAACAGACATTTTAGAAAGAGACACCTTCAGACACAAAGTCAACATGTGGGAAGTTACATCAGAGCAACCAAAGCAAAAACAGTGCAGACCGAAATGGTCGGAAGAACGTAAACAAGCCTTCTCAGAGAGAATGAAAGCCTATTGGAAGTACAAGAAGAACCCAAAGAAAGCTTGATTGAGTTGTTTGCTTAACGTCTTCCATTATTGGGAGAATACGCTAATAATAATAATAATAATAATAATAATAATAATAATAATAATAATAATAATAATAATAATAATAATAATTAATAATAATTGTTCCGGGATATCTGTGGAACAGCAGAGGTGAAAGAAGGTGCCGGGATGAATGGGTCTAACTACAGAGTCAAAGTTAATTTAAAATTTGAACCAAGGTTATATTTTCCAGAAAACAATAGAAATTTGATAGCTTTTCACTTTAGGGAAATTACAAAGACATAGCAATCTAAAAACAAAACTTATAAGGATCCAAGAATTTTAACTCTCTTGGCTACAAGCCCCTAGTTTTACAATTTCGAGTTCCTAGCTCAACGCACACATTTGTTCAAGGGCAGAAATCCCCTAATAATATGGAGCACTTGCTCCCACCTTACATTGTCAAGCCTCCCAGAGGCCTTCTTACAACACTAGAAAAGAGCTGACACGCTCTCAGTATTTGAAGCCTATTCAAGGCAATATCAGACTTTACAATAACTTGCCATCAAGGCACAACTTACACAAATGAAACGGAGGTATCTCGTACCCAACCTACTGGGCCTTAGCAGAAAAAGAACAGGTTAAGTAAATGGCCGGAAACACCAAGTTGAATGGAAACGTGTACTTGCACTCCTAAATATGCATTCTTAAAACCCAAAAGGCACTAGGCCGAGGAAACAGGGGCTATTCCCAAACTACGGAGGTGACTCGTATAAGAATATTTTAAGACATTACAGAAAGGAAGAAAACCAGTTACAAAACGTAGTCACCTCAAAACAATATGAAGCTCGAGAGGGTAAATCACTCTCTATCCACGAATTATAGTTGCAGATTTTATAAAGTTTTTACATAAGCCGGCAGAAAATTACATTTTTAGAAAAGTAGGTTACATGGTAAAGTTTCGGATCTTTCCCGCGGGTTAAACTGCTGAGCTAGCAAGAAATAATGACGTTAAACGGCCATTACCTTGCTGAAGAACTGCTGCCTGATGATAGAGGCACCACCCGCCACCTGCTTCACATACACACACTTAGTTAGATGTTGATCAAATGGCCAAGAGACATGAAAATCCGCAGTTTATTAACCCTCAGGGAAAGTTCGAGACGTTTCATGAATAATCAAGCCACACCATGTTACTTTTATTGGCGGATACAAGGTTACACACAAAATCGAAGAAGAAACCAGTGATTAGTTACAAATGAATTACAGAAATTAGGGATTGGCTGAATTCAAAACTGGCGGAAAAAAGAGATCAATATTGCCAACCAAAAAGTGAACGTACATAATTTAGTAGAGAACAAACTTATGAATACAAAATTTCTTCAAATTAAGTTCCTTCACTTCGCACCAAGGTGCATGGTCATAATTTTGTAGTGACATCTGTTGCAGAAAGTCAAAACTTCTTGATAAATGGTAAAAACAAGCGTAGAATTTTATACAGTACTGGACACTTCACAATCACCAAATTAAGGTAGTGACATCTTGTGAGTAAAAGTTTAAGTAGATCTAATTCCAAGTTCTGTGTTTCTCCTGTAGAGGAGTTCAAATTGACGCAAGATTTAAAAGCGCGGCGTAGAGGTGTACCGCCCGGTACAATAATAATAATAATAAAAAAATAATAATAATAATAGTGTATACAACAAAGGAGCAATATTCTTGATAGCTAAGTTCATACACTACATCGCTATTCTTACTGCTGCTATGTTCGCGAGATTTTTGAAACATCGGTATTCTTACTATTCTTAGCTCTGCTCTTAACGACGTAGAGCGCGGGATTTAAAATCTACGTGCATTTGACAAGTTTTAACCACGTAGGCGTGGATTTTGAACTTCAGGTGCTGACGCAGCATACCACGTGACCGTGACGTCGCGACCACGTGTTCTTCTTTGTAAACAAAGCCACGTGAATTTTGACAGCTGTCATCTTGACGGATCCTAACCTCACTTTTATGGACAATAGAGCATAGCTAACCTCATTGCTGCCATCTTCACGGCGCTAAACCTCATATGCACGTCGTCGCGCGGAATTTAAAATTCAACAACAGAACATCGCTAACCTCTCTGCTGCCATCTTGAAAACTTCAGTGTTCCAAACACTAAAAACTATCAAGCAGATACCGATTTCTGTTAGAAAAGCGCAACTTAGTGCACCACTAATAGGTCGGGGATTTTATTCTTTATTAGGTAATTCTAATAAAACGTGACCCGTGGGTTCCAATCCCTGTTATGTGTCGCATAAATTTCTTCGGTTCTGAACACAAAGTTTTAACTCATTATTATTAGCACCGTAATCTTTTCGTTTTTAGGACTAGACAGTTGTCAGATTCTCCGCGTACTTGTAGTAAGAATAATACAAATGTTAAGCACTTTAGGTTTAACTACTAATAGTAGAATGACTATAACGAAGCCATAAGTCTGGTAGATCATTCAATGCAGTTGTTTATTGAAGAATAACCATAGATATACAGAACACGGATAGACAACATTACTGTAAGATTCATTGTTAAACAGTGATTGATCATGAACAATAGAAGTTACACATCGTCGAGAGTATGAAGTTAGAAGAGGTAAACCATTTACCAATAGAGATTAATTTGCTACATCTAACGAAGTAGAAGTGTTCTTTCAGATAACAATCGATGAGGGGGTTGCTGCTGTCAAAAATGTACCATCTTCAGCTAACTCCTTCTGGGAGGAGGAGATCCCGGTAAGGTAGAGGAGGAGCAGCCCTTTTTCTCTTTAGCCCTTTAGCTACTTATCCCTAGGAAGAGGAGGAGGAGTAGGGGGCGGTAAGAAGAGGAGGAGTCCATCAGGCCTTTTGCCCTTTAGCCCATTAGTTTTTGCCTTTTGGTCAATTAGCCCATTAACCCATTAGCCATTTAGCCCATTAGCCATTTATCCCTAGGAGGAGAAGGAGGAGGAGAACGCGGTCTGGAGGAGGAAGAGGAGGAAGAGTCCTTTCATCCTTTTGCCCTTCTGATAAGACGTGACACCTGGATTCCATTCCCTATCATGTGTGTAACACGATTATTTTTCGGTTCAGCATTTTGCAATCATCTTGCATAGTAGGTATCTCCTGCACAAGCTACATGCTTGTAACCTATGCCAACAGATTGAAATAATATGTTTCCGAACAGAAATTTCAAGTTACATGTTTATCCGATAATTTGTACGACTGATAGGGACTTAAATGTAAGCAGTGTATTTCTTATAGCACTAGCGTTCTGTTTAATTTTACTTTCCGCATGACCTACATGCTTATAACCTATGGCAACAGATTTAAACAATATGTTTCCGAACCGATATTTCATGTTACATGTTTATGCGATAACTTGTTCGACTGCTAGGGGCTAAAATGTAAGCAGTGTGTTTCTTATAGCACTAGCGTTCTGTTTAATTCACTTTCCGTGTTTGCGATAAGAGAACAATGTTTAAATCTACGTTGTTTCTATTGTAACTAAATCAGAGTTCGAAATCTATACAAATTTTTTCTGTTACATGTGTTCGAATCCCGCATAATTTATCTCCTTAGGATAAAGGTATGCCCTGCAAATTAGTAGAATAATGTTATCTGCAGTGATTAAGAAGAAGTATGTCGGATAGAGATAAACAACATTTGCCATTCTATGAGTGTGCGCTGATTGCATAAGAGTGCGATTGTATCAACAGAGAGATTAATCTTATAATATTTTGCGTTATAAGTTTTTCTGTTCTGAACACTGATAGCCAACATGTTTCGTCTTGTTCTACAATCAATTTTAGTGTAGAGATTTCTTATGGTATACATTATTTGTCATATGAAACATCCTTTCCATTTTGTTTACTCTTATATATACAGTACAGCTACCTTTTCTTTTGTATTATTTGTTATCAATTCTCCCAGGTATTCAAACCAATCTGTCCGAGATATTATGCTTTTTTCTTCTTCTTCTTTCCCCTCTTCTTTATCTCTTTACCCTCCAGTGTCGGTTTTTCCTCGGACTCAGAGAGGGATCCCACCTCTACTGCCTCAAGGGCAGTGTCCTGGAGTTTCAGACTCTGGGTCGGGGAGTACAACTGGGGAGGATGATCACTACCTCGCCCAGGCGTCCTCATCTGCTATGCTGAACAGAGGCCTTGCAGAGGATGGGAAGATTGGAAGGGATAGATAAGGAAGAGGGAAGGAATTGGCCGTGGCCTCAAGTTAGGTACCATCCCAGCATTTGCCTGGAGGTGAAGTCGGAAATTACGGAAAACTCCTGCCAGGATGGCTGAGGTGGGAATCGAACCCACCTCTACTCATTTGACCTCCCGTGACTGAGTGGACATCGTTCCAGCCCTCGTACCAATTTTCAAATTTCGTGGCAGAGCCGGGAATCGAACCCGGGCCTCCGGGGGTGGCAGCTAATCACACTAATCATTACACCCCAGAGGTGGACTATTATGTTATTAATATTATTACTATAATTCCGATTATTATGATTATTATTGTGATTATTCTTATAGTTGTTGGTGGTGTTGTTGTTGTCTGGTCCCTTAGCTGAAAGTTCTGCTTGGTGGCCTAGGATTCAGAAAGACCCGTTTCGATTCCCGACTGGACCGCACATTTTAGGCGCGTTTGGTTAATTTCTATGGCTCGAAGACTATGTTTTTGTGTTTTTAATGCATATTTTCATACCTCATCATCATACTATCAACTACCACAGAAACATCCAAACCGGGCGAGTTGGCCGTGCGGGTTAGGAGCGCGCAGCTCTGAGCTTGCATCTGTGTGATAGTACCTTCACATAGTGTTGGCGTCAGAAGAGGTATCCGGTCATAAAACTGAGCTTAATGCACCCCCTTTTGCCCACCCTAACTGATTGGGAAATGGTCAGAAGAATTTAGAAGAGCTGAGAAGGGATGAAAAAGGAAATATCCAAATTGACCGATATTAGTGTTGGATCTTCACTTTTCGTGGTCGCTAAGCTGATTGGTGGCAGTCCCACTGACAGTTCGAATCCTGTGCATGTCTATGGAGTGTCCCATAAATGCATAAAGTTATAATTTAATTTTATTATTTGTTTGAAATGATCATCTACTTTCTAGATCAGGGCCTCCCAGGGTGCATGCGCTTGGTGCATGCACTGTGCACGGTGCAAAAGACGACTTCGCTTGGTTGACCAGAGTGCAGACCCCCACTCCTCGATTTGGAGCAATAGTGCTGTCTCTCTCTTTCCCCACGCCTGTCTCGCTCGCTCCCCCTGTCTCCCTCTTCCTCACTTGCTGCGTAGCGCTCCAAATCCGAGCCTAATTGAGCAGAGTTGAGCCGAGCTTAGCCGAGTAGCCCAGAGACGAAGCGTTGGTCCGAGCCGTGCCGAGCGGGAGCGATGCAGAGTGCACGGAGCCCTTGCGCCTCGATTTGCACGCGTGAGATTTTGGGCGTTTGAGAGGCCCTGTTCTAGATAATCTAAGTTTCGACAAGGGCAAAGTTTAACACGTTACTGAATAATATCAGACTTAAGCTAAACACATAACAATAACTCTAAATCTATCAAAGAGTTCGTAAAATATTAATCGACGTCACAATAAAAAGATCTACTAAAATTCACCTCAAATATTTAATACAAATGCTAAAAAATTTCTAAAAGTACTCGAGCGGGGTCGGTTACTGCACGTAGTATCTATACTATAAAAATAACTTACGGAACTATTCTAATATGCACAATTTAATTTCATTCTTAATTTGATTATGTTTATTTGAATTTAATTAATTAAGCCTGCCATGAGCATTGAGAATGATCAGCCTTGAAACCACTCCAGTCTCTAGCATTACCAACGAACACTTTTCCTTTACTTCTTGACCTTTTCCCAATTTGTTCGCGTCGATATTTCTTGTGGATGTCGCCCAGTTTTACGCCAGTTCTGTGTGGAGGAAGGTATCCATTGGAGCGTGCCTCTAGAATGGTTGTGTTGTGTGCAGATAAATACAAAATTATTAAATTGAACCCAAACACCCCGAGCCAGAGAAATTAACCTTGGCCTATACGCGGGTCATCGTGATATGTTTTAAGCCAGGATATCTCAAGGATAGTCTGGCTGCCAATGTTGTTGCTTTCTTAGCACCACCCAGGGATCATGTGTAGGGCACTTTGAGGTTAAACCTACAGTCGTGAAGCGTGTTCCATCCCATATTCCACCACCTCACCTCCGTCGAGAAAATGCTCTCCTACGAGATTATAAGAAAATAACTAACAACAGTCAGCTGCCATTCCATGGTGACATGAATGATGCTTTTATTAACAGGCTAAAATCTAAACACCCACCTGTTAGAACAGCCAGAAACCTAGCAGACGCTAACTTTAATCTGCTTCAGGCCTGGAAGCAAGTATGGATATCCAGTGCTCTATCAGAATATCACTATCTACCATGGCTGAAAAACAAACCAGAGGGTTTTGATCTTCCACGAAAGACCTGGACAACTACCAACAGGATTCGGACTGGCCATGGCAGATGTGCCGACTCCCTCCATAAGTGGGGAGTACTTAATTCGGCAGCGTGTAGTTGTGGTGCTGCGAAGCAAACAGTTCAGCACGTTGTGGAGCAGAGTCCTCTCACTCTGCTCTCACCCTTGTGTGTTGACTATGTAAATAATTTCAACCTGTAAATTCTTCAAACTGTAAATAATATGTGTTACTATTGTATTTATATGCAATGTGATGTCTTAGCCATACGCTAAATAAATAAATAAATCAATCCCCGGGTATCGAACGCGGGGTGCTCTGAACCGAAAACCAATACGCTGACCGTTCAGCCTACGAGTAGGAAAATACAAGAACTTACACTACATGTATAAAACTATACACACTGGGCGAGTTGGTCGTACGGTTAGGGTTGTGCAACTGTGGGATCAAACCCCACTCTCGGCAGCCATGAAGATGGTTTTCCATGGTTTCCCATTTTCACATCAGGCATATGCGGGGGATGTACCTCAATTAAGGCCGGTTCAGTCCCACTTTTAGCCCGTTTCTGTCCTGTCGTTGCCGTAAGACTTACCTGTGTTGGTACAACGAAAAGGAAATTGTAATTACAGCTATACATGTTTATCAATCATCTCAGGGAATGCGGAGATAAGTTAAAAAAGGACCGTTCGAAGAGGAAGCATTTCTTATTGGTTTTAAACTATACGAAATCACCGATTCACTGAATGTTGTCAAACCATTCTGCACTGTATGAAACAGCTTTTTAAAAAACGTTTTTTGTTGGATTTTGTTTAATTCAACAAAGGAATGAAATATCTGGTTTGGATCGTGAATGAAACTGACTTGTCATATATTTACTAGGTATTATTTTTTTATGTGGGCCAGTAAACACCGAAGTGTGTAAGTTACATTTGTATATTGTTAGCTAGTGAGAAATAATAGTTCTCTTTAACATAGGCAGCTGTGTAAATTTACTGCCAATTATTCATCTACAAGATGGGCTAGTAATTCCCAGGTCAGCAATAACCACAAAAAATGTACTACACATAAGACAAACTGACTATCTGGTCAAAACCACTTTTATTAACAATATTGTGAATATGAACGAGATAACTCAACGTATCTGGTTCTTACCGGAGTCTGTTTTGTATTCTTGAATGATCGGGAAGTAAAACTTGGCTATTTCTTCAATATTAGAAACATGACAAAAATCGTAGGCCCTGTGAAAACAACAGAAGTATGGAAATTAATATCTAATGATGAAATAAACAGGAACATAGAAAGCATAACAGAAACCATAAGAAAAATGATAATGCAATTTTTCGGACATATTTATAGAATGGATGATTCCAGATTAACTAAAAGGATTTTCAAGTACCTTTGGGACAAAAATGCAACTAGCTGGATTCAAGAAGGAAAAAAAGATTTAGAAAGAAATAATATAAGAGAAGAAGGAAATATGGACAGAGAAATCTATAGACGTATGGAAGGATTCCAACGAAGATTGAACAAGAAGTCTGGTGCGAAGTGGTCCGAGGACAGAAGGAAACAGCATAGTGAAAGGATGAAAGAATATTGGAAGGAGCGGAAGAGAAAACAACAAAGTATGAAGAACTGAATTGAAATTGGCACGTGGTCCTTAGCATGCATCATCGGAAAGAAGAAGAAGAAGAAGAATAAATTACTTATTCTCTTAGTGTCAAAGCATAGAGAGCATAGACCTCGGTAGGTTTCTGCAAAAATTTTAAAAACCGAAAGAAATAATTTATCCGGTCTTTTTCCCAGGATGAGTGATATATTCTGATAATAATTAAATGGAGGCATCAAATGCAAGGAACATAGAGTATCACGCGCTCCTTCATCTCTTGAGCGACTGTACATCTTAAATTATGTCAATTCGTTTTATAGCCAATTCTCTTATTGGTTTACGTTGGACATAAACATTTAATAGATTCTTTGATGATTTGAATTAGAGGATTTGTAAAAACTTCTGGCCTGCTGAAGATCTTTCTAGTTGACGTCCATAAGTGACCTGTGCGTCTGTGTGGATAGGACACAATCTAGGATGATACTTAATGTTAAAGTTGGTGCAAACACCTTGTCCCTCATTCATATGGATTAATTAATGAAGATTAAAATCTCCTACTCGGCTAGGAATCAAAATTCGCTCATCTTGGACCGAAGGCCAGCATCCTATCAAATAACCTAGCGATGTACCCATAAATATGAGAAGCTAGCTTTTAATTTTGTAACTAATTTCGAAATACACAGAATAACATTGCGATTGACGTGAATCTCGGCAATGAGGAGAGCTTGCAGACACTTCTTCATTGGTGACAAGCTCCCATTCAGTGACCAAAATTCGAGACTGTAAAAGCTGAAATTGCTGTGTGACATCATGTGGTGTACCAGTTAGTCATTGGCCCACAGTTTACACATACGCGTTTAATTAATGTTCCTGGACTTCTGTCACCAAACTGGAGACTTTGATGTGAAAAGACCGCACTACACATTTCCAATGTGATTTAGCTTTCCCGGCACGCTTTGAACAAGTTCTAATTAGCTCTAGTTGGAGTCAAGGGCTATTCTGGTCAGATTCTTAGCGATGTCAAACATGTTGTACATTCTGTATCGTATTATGTGGGTAACACTTCTTCTTATTCAACCAACTAAGGACACGCAATTTGAACTGTTTTCACGCTTTATTCCTTTTATTTAACTTCTGACAAATACTCTCATCTAAATTAGTTCGATTTTTGTTGGAAATCACTGTGTGATGTAAGTTCCTCTTTAAGCCATTCCAGTCTAATGATGCCACGTGACATGATATTTATAAATTATTTAGTCGAATTGGAATTAATTTTGAAGACTTTAGAGGTAGCTAATGACACTGGAGTATCGCACCTCATGATTTATATCATAAAATGCGCTATGAGCAAACTTATATACCCGATGTTCCTGTCGGACATAATTTCTCCATAGATCCATCCTGTTTTTAAAACCATAGTGTCACTAACTTTCCACAACAAACGCCAATCACCTTTGCATTCCTTCTTGTTGAATTTAACCTTTCAAACCTAGCCTGTTTGTTACCCTACAACAGTATGGTTTTAATGAAAACGCGACAAATGTGAAGAAAGAACATGCATATTATACTTTCAAACAATGTACAGAACATCACTAATTCAACTATATAAATATTTACAAATCTATCTACATATAAAAATCATTGTTTGTTTAGAGTCATCGCCTCCATTACCCCCAATTGTACTTCTTTAGAAGTGCGCGTTAACTAATGTCTAACCACTGTCGATATTCTAAATTTTTCACAGGTTTCTAAATAATTGTTTACATCTAATGTGCAGCTACATTCTTCAAAACTGTCAGACCAATCGAAGACCGAACTAGTTTCCGAACATTGGTTTTCAGAGAACTGTAATATGTGAATCTATACAAATAAACCTGTAGGGGTTCTGATGTCTGTAATTTAACTTGTCTTGTAATTTTTCAGATATTTATCCGTTTCAGGTCAGCTCAAGACCATATTAGTGATGTTTAACTTTCATGTCTGTGTGTTTATTCCAACATCACGGTGAAACAGCTGGATAAATCTCAACCAAACTTCATATTTAGAGTATACTCCTCCAGAGGAAGGTTGTAATATGCGTATTATTTTTGAATCACTAAACAGACTTGGAGTTTACAACCGGAAGTGTTTTCTTCCACTTTCTCTTATACTATTGATTTTCTGTAAACTCCGTGGACTAGATATGAAACGTCCCTTCATTATAAACAATTTTGGTTATGTACAAAATTTCGCTTACTCTTCAAATGACGGAGAAAATTACTATTTTCTGCGGGTTTCGTGTTCTGCATTGAGTGACCGACAGATCGACATCGAACCTACCGGTTACCATGGCAACGTCTCTGGCTGCTTGCCGGGAGGGAAGTAACGTATTGCCACTTTCGTTATCATTTCCATAAACTCGTGGTTGTTTGTTGGGCAGAAAGCGACAGAGATGTCAAGCGGCCATTTTGCGTGATACTGGCGGAATATCGTTGGAGGTTACAAGCACTAAGGGTTGCTGTTAATATTTGAACAGTATCGCAGAGTGTAGCCCATTATTTCACACCGTAAAGTGTTTTCTGGCATTGCTATAATTTTTATTGTATTTCTCTTCTACCTCGGTTTTTCACTTTAATTTATTTCTTCTGCCTTGCCTCTTTAGGCTTAAGTAATAAATATCACTTACGTTATCCTCTTATCTGTTTACCTAACAATCCCTGCGCGTGTCGTCTCAGAACTCACGAGTCTCAAAACTCACGAGTCCCAAAACTCACGAATTTCAGGAAGAGGATTAGTAAGAACAGGTTTCTCTACCTGGGCTAGTCTCAAAACTCACGAGCAAGGCGAGTTCTTCTTTGAATGGATAAATGTCCACCCTATTAGTGATGGGATAATGGAATACTTTTAATAATCGAATAACTTCCATCTGATTATTTAAATAATCGAATGAATAATCAATTTCAATAATCGAATGAGTTTCAAATATCATTCAATTAATCCGCGCAGAATAATCGGATGCGTCATGAATAATATTTTTCGGTTTAAGTGTGTCGGGTAGATGATCTATTGAAATAAGCGAATAGATGAACTCTTGCGAAAAATAGAAATACGCTTTTTTTTCGAGTGAATCTCCAAGTATTGAAACTAAATGAGTGAATTAACTATCTTGATCTTAAATATTTCTAAATGAAATTCCTTATTCAAGTAATTGCCGCCTTCTGGCCGCATAATGGAACTAAGTCGCAGTACTATCAACTGACAGTTTCTTTTAACTTGCAGCGGACAATACTGAATACTTACTTGTGTCGTCCGGCTGCATGCATAAATGGTTAGCATGCTGGCCTTTGGTCCATGGGGTCAAGGAGGTTCCGAGTTCGGTTTCTGGTCGGGTCAGACATTTTAACTTTCATTAGTTAATTCCTATGGCTCGGGGACTGGGTGTTCATGCCACCTTCAGCAATAGACTTTATTTTAGGTAGGGCCTCATCCTCACAGACGTGCAGCTCGCCTGTACGGCGTCAACTCTAAAGACCTGCACCAGACCTCCCGGTGAAAGGTAAAAAAATCAGCTTTAAGACAACAGCAAAATATTTCAATAATAATAATAATAATAATAATAATAATAATAATAATAATAATAATACACATCGGTCTCTTTAATTCACCACGGGATGGCAGAATAACTTCCACAGTAGGGTAAACCGTATAGTAATTGGCCACCTTACAGTTATTGGCCAATACTGATTTAAAGTTCAATTACAAGGCACTTGTAGCATTTAAAGTTTGATTTTTGTCACCAGAAGGCAGACCTATCCTTTATTCTCCATGAGCATGGAACTTTTTCCCTCCATTATCTGCGAGAGTTAAAAATGGTGGCACTCAACTGGCACAGTCTTTAATATTGTGATATTTCTTGTGAATTTCTTTAGCGTCAGGACTTATTTGAAATATCTCTGATAGTGTTTTGATACTGTCCTACACTCCAGGCAAGGTTACTGAGGTGAGTTAAGTTAATAACCAATGAGTTAATGTGATAATTTACAAGAATCATTGCAGTGTGTACCATTCACGTGGGTGGCCAATAACTGTAACTGAAAAAATTGCATTACATAGCTATTGGCCACCCCGGCCAATAGCTGTGTTTTGGGAGTCTATAAAAATCGTACTTTTTATGCGGTTGACAAGCTTCTTATATGATCAGAATATCAATATTCCTTGGTTTTTGTAATAAAAGCAACCTATACAGTTAATGGCCACCTGGCCAATAACTGTTTTGGGTGTGGTCCATTACTGTAACAATTTTTGATTGGTACTTTGTAGGTAAGTTTAAAAATGCCTAAACTTCCAAAATACGATCCTGCTGCTATGGAAGCAGCAATAGCGGAAATACACAATGATCCTGATTAATCTCTGAGAGCCGTGGCGAAGAAATATGGCCTACCACGAACCAGTCTACAACTGAAATTGAAAAACCCTGCTCACAAAGATTCTTTTGGTCCATCGCCAGTTCTCACGAAGGAAGAGGAGGATACTTTAGTCAGGTTCAAAATGTGTAACATGAAGTAGAAAGATACATATTTTGTATTATTGTGATGGTTCCTAACAATGGAAAGGAAATTTAATATTTCTAGGTGGATTCTCGAAATGGCAAGGAAAGGTTTTCCGAGAAAGAGAGAAGACATAATTTCCAGCGTACAGAATTTTTTGACATTAAATCCACGGCCGAACCCTTTCAAGAACAACCGCCCAGGTAAAGGCTGGCTGAAGGTAATAATATATTCGTAGAACTTTTGATTAGTATCCATTTAACTCTAAATTCTTCTGAAAATATTGAGTTCTCTTTCTTGTTTATAGGCTTTCCTGCGTCGTCATCCTCAAATAACAGAGTGAACTAGTGAGTCAGTAACAGCAGCAAGTTCACGTGTCTCGGAAAGTGATGTTAGGAAGTGGTTTTCCGAGGTAAAGGAGTATATTAAAGAGAAAAATCTTGAAGAGGCTATGGAAGACCCATCTAGAGTCTTCAATGGAGATGAAACAGGTTTCCAAATATGTCCCTCAACGGGTCGACTGCTAGTGAAGAAGGGGGCAAAAAATGTGTATTCGGTACAGGAGGGACCTTCTAAGGAGAACATAACTGTTATGTTCACCTTTTCGGCCAGTGGGAAAACATGTTGCCCAATGATTGTCTATCCCTATAAAAGAATTCCTGAAAAGATTTCGGAATCTGTTCACAAGGAATGGGGAATCGCTCGAAGCGACAGTGGGTGGATGACTTCCGAGGTATTTTTTGAATACATAGCAAATGTGTTTCACCCCTTTCTTGTGTCTGAAGGTATAACACTGCCAGTAGTATTGTTTGTTGACGGACATAAATCACACCTAACTTATCAATTGAGTGTCTTGTGCCGTGATTTACAGATTGAAATAATAGCACTGTATCCAAATGCTACCCGCATCTTACAACCTGCAGATGTTGCTGTGTTTCGGCCCTTGAAAGTATGCTGGCGAAAGGCAGTGCATGATTGGTATTCTAATCATCCAGGTGAGGTTCTAAACAAATTGTCATTTGCTCCTCTGTTGAGGAAGGTAGTTGAGTCTGCTGCCAAACCTGAAACCCTGGCGAAAGGTTTTGAAGTATGTGGTATTTGTCCTTTAAATCCTGATGCAGTGGATTACTCCAAATGTCTGGGGAAATCTAATGTGACAGCGGTTTCGAAGGAGCAGGGGCAGATTCCCTGCAATGATGAACATATCTCAAATGTAGTTATGAATTATGACATATTTTTCAGCATTGTAGGAGCTGAAAAAATTGAAACATTTAAGAAGAGCGATGGGACGGTTCTGCGAGAAAGCAGCGAAGATTTTCACTCTTTGTTCCGAATATGGAAATATTTCAAGAAAGAGAAGAAGTTCAGGCGAATGTCAGGCGCCGAATCAAGCAGCGCAGCAAGTGGCATGATTCAGTGTAACAGCCACTCATCCAATATGAAGGATATTGATTGCCAATCCACTAGTGGGACTCCTGAGAGAAGCGGGGCAGGAAATATCATCAGCAATGTGACCCCAAATAATGCCTCACAGAACAGCCAAATAAGAGCAGAAACTAGCAATATCTCCAGCAAGAGAATATACACAGGAGAGGAGGAAAAGGGTTCAACCAGCACGACTACCTCAGTAATCAAAAAAGCCCGTTTAGACCATATGGAGGAATTTCTTGTTTGGCCTGAAACTCCTAAGCGTAAGGGAAAGAAGATCACAGACAGACAGCCATTTGCTGTGACATCAAAAAAATATCAAGACATGTTTCTGAAGAAGCGCCTTGCTAAACTTGCCGCAGAGGAAGAGAAAGAACAACGAAAAAGGAAACGTGCAGAACAGAAAGGAGAAAAGGAATGCAAGGAACGCGACAGATGCACAATTAAAAGGAAATTATTTGGGAAAGGTGGAAATGAAGTATCGTGTTGCATCTGCCATGGAAAAGTCAAAAATGGGAGGGAAATACGTTGTGACGATTGCCGCAGTTCATTTCACGAAAAATGTGTACCTAACAACCACAAAAATCATATTCCCATGGCTGAGGATGAGGATGGGTTCCTTTGCCATTTCTGCTACAATGTGAAATCAGCCAGTGAAATTGAAGATTTCACTGACAATAGTGTGCATGATGATGATGATGATGATGATGATGATGATGATGATGATGAAGTTGGTGAACTATATAACCTAGTAAAACGTAGAATTTAAGACTGTGTTCCAAGAAAAGTATGATACACAGTTATATGGGAGTTTCTAGATTGTTCAATAAACCCAAGATACAACGTCACCAGTAGAAGTATGGAGTGGCCAATTACTGTACCACATGTGGACAATTACTGTCAGAAGTGGCCAATAACTATACAATTTTACAAACTTATAAATAATTTAATGTATAAATTTGTAATAGTATTTTATCACAAGAGTCTTAGTCCTTCTTGTATTAGAAATAAATAGCTATGCCAAAAATCTGTTTAAAAACATTATTTACTGCCATTCATGAATTTTATTGAATAACAAACTTCAAATTATCCTTAAGTGGCCAATATCTGTATGGTTTACCCTATACCCTGTCTGTCGTAGGGGAAGCGTGAGTCACCACGTACCTCATCCCTCCTGCGGTCATCGCAAGCACCTGCTGTCCGGAGTCGTGTATTTTGAGACTCATTAGAATGTTTACTTTAGCAACCAGTTTGTAGTCGTGAGTTTTGATACTATTTGTAACTAATTCTAGCCCATGAGTTTTGAAACTCGTGAGTTTTGAGACATAACCTCCCTGCGCCTAAATTTCTCATCTGTTACATCCCTCTTATATCCTAACTCATACCATCACAATTTAGTGAGGATCGTTTCATTTTCCAAATACATCCACTTGGTATTTACATATTTGTCTCCGGCTGTCCTTAGTTATAATCCTATTTTCTATTAAACTGTCTTAACTGAATTACTTTCTTCTTTAATTACTCCGTATGTATGTGTGTGCTAATCCCGAAACCTGGACACTCTTTAATTTGAGAAAAAATTCTGTGCTCTTCAAATGTATAAATTTTGGTCCCGGAAATATCGATATATAGATGCAATATAGATGCAGACCTTCGTTTCGGGGCAAT
Organism: Anabrus simplex; assembly: GCF_040414725.1. NCBI lineage: Eukaryota > Metazoa > Arthropoda > Insecta > Orthoptera > Tettigoniidae > Anabrus > Anabrus simplex. The sequence goes on from NC_090269.1 coordinate 317,311,765, forward strand.
TGATGGCTAAACGGTAAGTCGTATCGCCTTTCAATTTGGAGTGATCTTCAACTTTGGTTCTATGACTTACTGTCGTGTCTCAATTCTGGATACCTCAGATAGCTCGAACTCGATTGTGATTGGCATTAAGAAAATGGTCTGTCTTTATAATGAATAGTCTCAATCTCTTCTGTGAATTGCAGTTGTCAGGTTAGCCTGCTGTATAGTAGAAACTCCTGAACTCGATTGTGATTGGCAGTAGGTAATGTGGCCAGCCATTTTTATCAAAACATTCATAATGCCACCTTACATCGGAAACAACATATGGCGTCCTCCCTGTTTTGTTTTTCAGATTGCGCTAAGAGACATGCTATTTATTATAATCTTACTCGCTGCCTGAACAGTTATTTACGGAGAAATCCGTATACAAGGTGGAATACCGTAGCAAAGCATGGGTACATTTGCTAGTAAAAAATAAACAAATTCAAGCATAGACAGTAGCGTATATTTAATATTAGTCAGCAATGGAATTATTAACTCGCAAAAGTTTTCAACAATGTCTGACTCATTTCACTGCAATAGGTGAAATTTAACAGTTTTCCCTTGTGTTTCTCTTAGTGATATTTGAGTAACTCATAGAACACAATAGCTTGGAATCGCATAACCTATTCGACACGGGTGGATCCACAGGGAAAATTCTATTAAATAAGTGAACTTAAAGGTTAAAATACAAGTTTTTGAAGTCCCTTTATAATATTGGAGAATCTTCAGATCCCTCCTTATTTAAAATTATGTTAGGCGTTAGGACGAACTGCTGTTTTTCTGTTGAGCTATCATTGAGCTTGTTAGCCTGGGGGATATCAGAGCGTGGTTGGTGGGCTAAGTACAGTAGTTTTGAGTCCGGCCTGAGGCTGGATCGATCCTCGTTCGCCAGAACCTCTCCCTCTAAGAGCACCTCCCAGCACCGAAAGCTGCTGAATGTGCCCGATGCATATTTATGTGAGACACTTGAGTGAGGTGTCTGGGTAAGCACATGCCTCGCAGCTCATCTGCATGTGGGTACCTGGCATCTTGAGCATCACTCCTCAACTACACATTCACTCTCACGTATATATCCTGGAATGATGAGGTCTGTACGCAACCATCATGTCATCTGTGGTTAAATTTTCCGTGTTACAAAAGTAGAATATGTAGTGCAGTACTAAAACATTTCTTAATGTTCACAAAAGAGAGACATGTAAAGGGTCTGCATTATTCATATCATATTTTGCTAATAGAAACAGTGTAATCGTAAATCCCCAGACCATAACGGAATAAAGCCACATGCATTTAGGAGTAGGGATTTGTTAAAAAGGCTCGGGGACTGGGTGCTTGTGTTTGTCTTTATGAACGACTTTTATTTTACGTATGACACACCCAACTACCAACCACCGCAGAAGCATGCAGTCGTAAATAAGCTACATCTCTCCACATGGGGTTGGCGTCCAGAAGTGCATCCGGATCTTAAACTGGGCCAAACCCACATTGAGTGCCGACCCAATTCAATTTATAAAAGTATCAGGAAGAAAAAATAGCGAGTTTTGTATTTTACCTGGAGTGTCCTAATCGCTAGGAAACTGGAATGAAGCCTCGTGCATTTGGGATATAATGCTATTGATGTTACGACCCACTATCTACTTCTACGGTTTTCGGAGAGCCAGGGTGTCGGAATGTTGTTCCACAGGAGTTCTTTAACGTGCTAAAATCTACCGACACGAGGCTGACGTATTTGAGCACCTTCAAATACCAACGGACTGAGCCAGGATCGAACCTGCCAAGTTGGGCTCAGAAATCCAAGGCTTCACCGTCCGAGATACATAGAATGAGGCAAAGTGGTTGGTAAAAATAGGAAATATTTATGATGGGGTGCCATAGCGTTTGTTTAAAAATATCTGGGATGTGTGGTGTTATGTAGTTTACGCGGAATATCAAGTATTCATGTTGCATCATCTCTTGCGACTGGGCGAGTTGGCCGTGCGGTTAGAGGCGCGCAGCTATGAGCTTGCATCCGGGAGAAAGTGGGTTCGAATACCACTGTCGGCAGCCCCAGAGATGGTTTTCCGTGGTTTCCCGTTTTTACACCAGGTAAATGCTGGGGCTGTACCTTAATTAAGGCCACGGCCGCTTCCTTCCAACTCCTAGCCCTTCTCTATCCCATCGTTGCCATACAACCTGTCTGTGTCGGTGCGACGTAAAGCCACTAGCAAAAATACATCTCTTGCGAAGGTACAAAATTGGGACATGGAATGAGACAAAGCAGTTGAGGCCAGTGATACAGAAATATATTGTTTTAATATGAAACTGCAATAAAGCCTCGTGCATTTGGGGCTTAATGCTATTGATTTGGTCCTCAACAGCTCTGACGTCATCTGCAGTAGATGGTTTAGGGAGTCACTAGTGAGTCCTATCTGAGGTATGCAGGAGCTACCATATTTATGTTCTGTATAGGACGTATTCAGAAGACAGAACCTTCAGTGTTGACTAATTTGACTTAATAGTTTAAAATAATTTATGCTATATTTTAGTCGGTCAACAGAATTGGGTGAGTAAAAAAACAGCAAAGTCAACTCCATACAGACCATGAAGGCCCTTGGAGGGGTGAAAGGTAAAGGCTTCCTCTATCCATAACCTCGGCACTTCATGGGGTAGATTAATACCGCCTCGACCAGGCAGTAGAATTGGGTGAGTGGTGAAGTAAAAAATATAAGTGGACACGTTAGGCGATGTAAAATCTTACAGATAACATCCTGGGGTGTCCGTAGACTGTAATGTCATTTATTTCCACAAATTTTGATACATTTATTCGTTTCAGGTCAATGCAACATAGTATCAGTAGTTTTTAGCTTCGTGTGGTTGGTTGTCTGCTTGTCGGTTTGTTTGTTTGTTTGTTTGTTTGTTTGTTACACCATCACGGGTAACAAAATCCGCAGCCTCTTTCCAGACATTCGACAAGGTCAGAAATGGCATGAGTGAAGCCCCCATCTAGCGGCGAGGATAGGAATTGTGCCGGCTGCCGAAGCCTGTCGCACTCCTCTGGGGCAATGATTAATGAATGGCAGATGACATGAAATTATATTGGAGAGTGTTTCTGGAATGAAATATGACAGGGAAAACCGGAATACCCGGAGAAAAACCTGTCCAATCTCCGCTTTGGCCACAACAAAACTCAAATTGAGTGACCGGGATTTGAACCACGGAACTTAGCGGTGAGAGCCCGGCGCGCTGCCTTTTGAGACGCAGAGGCTCTCATCGCGTGTAAACGGCTGAATATACGTCGATAAAAGTTCATAATTAGAGTCTACTCATCCAGGAGCAGAGTTCGATATGCATGTCATAAAACACCACTGATCAGACTGGGGGTTCATTGAAATTTTCTCCTACACTATCGAATATACAGCGTGAATCTGCCGCCCCTTACAATGTAGTTTTAAGCAAGCCACAATATTAATTCCGTCCTTAAAGCACCTACGCCACCGGTATGCTCAGACAACACAACCAGATATCTTGGTATTTACCGCCTCACCATGATAGGACGCCGTAATGTTATACTCGTATTAAACACTGGAAGACATGCGTGTACCTTCTAGATCATATGAACCTGACACACCGGCGGAATACTAAATTGATACTGTGACCGCAGCAAACCTGTCCGCCTCTGTGGTATAGTGGTTAGTGTGATTAGCTACCAGCCCCGAAGGCCCGGGTTCGATTCCCGGCTCTGCCACGAAAATTTGAAAAGTGGTACGAGGGCTGGAACGGGGTCCACTCAGCCTCGGGAGGTCAACTGTGTAGAGGTGGGTTCGATTCCGATCTCAGCCATCCTGGAAGTGGTTTTCCGTGGTTTCCTACCTCTCCTCCAGGCAAATGCTGGGCTGGTACCTAACTTAAGGCCACGGCCGTTTCCTTCCCTTTTCCTTGTCCATCCCTTCCAAACATCCCATCCCCTACCGAGGCCCCTGTTCAGCATAGCAGGTGAGGCCGCCTGGGCGAGGTACTGGTTATCCTCCCCAGTTGTATCCCCCGACCCAAGGTCTCACGCTCCAGGACACTGCCCTTGAGGCGGTAGAGGTGGGATCCCTCGCTGAGTCCGAGGGAAAAACTAACCCTGGAGGGTAAGCAGATTAAGAAAGGAAGTAAACCTTATACTTGCTCTAAGTTGCCCAGCGTGCCGTATGGAACCGCACTGTAGTTGGTAACGGCGCGGCGTGGCGAATCGGGCTTGCATGTCGGGTGAGAGGTTCGAGTCCCGGGCGAAGATTACAAATTTACGCAATATACAGTAAGTTCAAAACCCGCTTTCATGCAAATTGTGCGTGAATGAATATGTTTGTGGCCCTTAGAAGGGCCGATCAGTTAGCAGGCCGGGTACATGCAGACCGGAAATAACAGGAACACATCTGCCCTGACACGGTTTTACCGCAGCAAATGCTCGGTGTGATGGCCGTTTTGGTTTATGCACATTCGAGCCTGATTCATGATTTGCCTAAATAAGGAACAGCCGATAAGAGATTTTGTAATTACAGTTGCCCCTCAAAAAGATATTTGACCTCAAGGGAGTACATATCCTATAAAAACTGTTCCTATAACTAAAAACAGAATTACAACACCTGTAGATCAAGTGTGTATATAGTTATATGAGCCGTAATATATACCACGGCCTACGTGAAGATAAAGACAGATGAAGAAGAAAGAAGCACAATTATTAGGTGGATTGCGAGCTGTTGCCCAGACAATTTCTTATGAAGTGAGATTGGCTTTGATTTTATTAAGATTTATCTTTTTAATAGATAATTATTGTTTAATAAGATTTATAAGTCTTCAGGGTTATGTGTGGTTCATATTTTTAACTTTTCCCCTCATATTAGCGTGATTTTCATCGTGTTTAGCGGAAACTAATCGGACTCCCTTTGATTTTGCGGAAGGGAAGTCGGAGTGTAAACGACGTTCTTCAAATGTATCCACATGGAGAAGTATAACGGTGTTAAATCCGGCGGGTCAATAAACAGGGCCTCTTCGTCATATCCATTTCCCCGACAGTTCCTCGTTCAGATGGCACTAAAAGCCATACGCCATTATTATTATTATTATTATTATTATTATTATTATTATTATTATTATTATTATTATTATTATTATTATTATTATTATATACCAAATTTTGTGCAATGATTCCCCTCTTCGTTACACTCGGTCACGAGGCGTACCACATTAACATAGTTACATGGTAAAAGGACGTTGCTACATGATTTCAAGGCACCATGTTTTGCGAACGGGTAATATAATTTTTTACTAGGGTTCAGAATCGTGTGCAAAATGTACTCACCGAACATTAATATCATACAGTATGCCTGCAGGGGAATAGCATACCTACAACCATGTGCACGTTATTTGGGCTGCAGCAAACGATATTGACAGGGGCTGTTGAATCATACTGTATTTCGACCAAACTTCACGTTTAGAGTCTACTCACCCAGATGCGAATTTGGATATGCATATTATTTTAAAATCACTTAATCGACTGGGGGTTTATAAGAAGACCAAAGAGTTTCTTCTTTCAATTTTTGTTTTACACTGAGCCGTATCCTACCGGCCCATAATAATAATTGGAATATTATTTGACCAAACATGTGAAATTTATTCAGAAAAGTTACAGTCTAACATGTTAAAGCATCGTATCCTAAGATAGTTGATACCGGATGTTGAGCAAGACAGTGGTTCGCTGGATGTTGCTTCATATTTCCGTATGACCGTGAGAAAAGATAGCGTACCCAAGCGTTGGCAAGGATCGACACGTGTATTAGATGCTGACCAAGCAAGATATTTCAGCCAATGGGAACTTAAGGATTTGGCAAACCTGGAGGCTACACCGCGCCAAATATTAATTCCAGGATGACCAACGTGCTCTGTGGATAAAGTCAGTTTCTGTAAGAGATCGGTTTTCCACAGTTTCTGAAGTCAGATATATTTGGAAATGTATTATAGAAATTGGTGGAAGAGATTTGCTAGTGTTTGAGCTGTGTTTTGTAAATATATCACAATAAGTATTATGTCATCATACATGACGAACTCTCTGATTGGTGGTTGGTTCAGACACCCGGGAACCCCAGCATTATTGGCGTCACCGAAGCCTCCTCAGTAACCCTTAGCTCTGGAGAGCGTCATTCGGTAGTAAAAATTTGCACAGTACGGATGTACCAACTCTGTATCTCCGTGGTAAAGATTTGCACAGTGCAGATGTATTAACTCTGTGGCTGGTGATCGTGATTAACGTGGTATCATTCCTGTAACAGTAACTGAGTTTCATTGATACTTTAAATTGTCCAGTCGCTATACTTTACTGTGCTTGAGTAAATGAAATAGTACAATTTTGACAGAGTTTACTTTCAATTGATAAAGACGGTGTTTAGTGACCGCTGAGTAACAAGTGTAGTGGAAACGTGCTATTGTTTCACTATTTCGCGACGGGCGCGTATTCGCGTGGAACTTCCGTACCGAACTGTGGGCTGCTTTTTAAACTGTATTTTTACCCTTTAAGTGAAGTGTGTTATATATATGTGAATCAGTGTGTTAGCTGATCTGGTAAAAGAAAGGGTATTGCGGCTCGCAGCATTAAGCAGCGAAGAGATTATCAATAATAGTCTTCTGTGTTCCAGTGAATTATTTTCCAGCAAGATGATGGATACGCCTGTAGAGGAAGGAAGTGCATTCCCACATGTTAATGCTGTGATTAACATGGAGTAGACCCATAAAGCAGTGGGGATGTAAGCTGCTATCCTGGTTTCTCGAGAGTCATGTAAAGTAAGACGCATGTATTATTTACGGCATGATATGTAAGTTATGTTAAGGTACTAGGGCAGTGTAGATAGAATTTTAATTTTCATTCAAAGTAAGCCTGACGGCATGTGTTTGTTTAATTTTGTTACTATGATAGATTCGGATACGAGAATAATGCATGTTTATTTTATTTTCAAATTGCTTTATGAGTAGATGTTTGGGAAAATGAGGGATTGATAGGATCAGTTATTGTTGTAAATATAGTATTTAGCGTAGGATATTCCGAGTTTTCCTTGTATATAGGCTAGAAGGGCTAGATCGACAGGTTCATTTTATATTACGTCAAACACGTGTCAATTCATTTTATTTCGGTTATTCAGAGAGACAGGTATAGCTATTTTGCATGATGCATGGTTTTACAGAAGCTGCCAGAAGGAGCTGCAGAACGTCGTTGTTAAAATAAGATCTTTAAAGTTAAGTTGGATTCTGTTTGCCTGATGGTCTGCCAAGGACTCGAACTGCGTCTCATTATGTGGAAAGGCCAGTGGGATTCATGAGGAATAATGAGATAATAATTGCATGCTGAATTATAATGTATTGGTGCAGGCTGATGGTATGCCTGACAAGATAAAGAGTATTGTGCAGATGTGTATGCCTGCCTAGTGTCTTCTGAGTGTATATTGTGATCAGAATGGACAGTGTTAATTCCAGACTATTGAGTCTGATGTTGTTAAATGGCCCAAGCATGCCAAGAAGGAATAAATATACGTGAGTTTCCGTGTAGCCGATGATGGGCGTTATTTCATGGCAAGCTGATTCCTGGCCTGTGTTATCGGTATGTGTGAAAGAGACAGTATTTCCTTGTGGCGGCCTCGGGAGACAAAATCCAATCTTTAGCAAAGTGGAGTTCAACATTTCTTTACAGCTCGTAATCTACCCGGAAGTACATGACGGATGACCGCGCTGTTGAGCGCCCAAACGCAGCAGAAGGAGGCAATGTTGCCCATTGCTTTCTTCATGATATCAAGGATTATGTATATGTTTTTCCCTTACAGGATGGTTTTACATTATTATTTATGATTGTATACCTTGTCTCGTTGTTTTTAAAGGGAACAGCCCGAGTGCTGAAGTATCGTTGGTTTATCTAGTTCTGTCTAGATCTTTTGTAGTGAACCGGGATTCACATTAGAAGCAGTGTAGCATTTAAGACTTTACTCGATATCCGATGTATATATGTGTTTAGTTTGATTATTTGAATTGCTGTAAATATAGTGTAGGATTTGCCCCTAGTATTTTGCCTAACTTACATAGCGTCCGGTGCGTCTTAATTATTTTTCTTTCCGTCGTAATTTTTCTTATAATGTAACTTTTATTTTACGGAAATAGTTTGACGACTCCCGGGAGTAACTTAACTTTGAAACCGTATCGTTGGGATGCGATAGTGTGAAACTCCATACGGAAATACCACATGGCAGTGTTTGCGTACACTTGTTGCCATACAACATAAACATTGGACTATAAGAAGAAACTCAGTCTTGATTTATATAAATGTTCTTTGTTGAACTTGTTTTTTTAATGTCAAATTTGTACAATCATTCAATTAACGTTTCTGATTTCAACTTATTTCTATACTTTGAGTTTATTTTTTTACAAATTATTATTTTTCTTGATTCAATTATTTTCATGTGATTTGATCGGGGATATTTATTAATAAATCCATCCTACTCCCTATGATTGTTTCTCATTCGTGTTATACCTCCATTTCCTGTCATTGATTGCTATTTTAGTGTAGAACTTCGACTTTTTATCCTGACCCAATCGACAACCAACCCACACTCTGCCCAACCCTGAGTTAGTCGGATGTTCATACAGGAATGGAGGCATCGTCCTAGAGGGTATTTACCCCTGGGTACGGTATAACACTATTGATTACATCTTTACCAAACTTCATTTTTATCGTCTACTCATTCAGGCGCAGGTTTCGATATGCATATCATTTAAAAATCACTGAATAGACTTGGGGTTTATCGAAGACCAGAAGAGTTCTCTTCCTTTTTCTCTTCACTATTGATTATATCTCCATCAATCTTCATATTTACAGTCTAATCATCCGGGAGCAGGTTTCGATAAGCATATCATTTAAAAATTACTGAATAAACTGGGGTTTATAGGAAAACCATGAGACTTATTTCAATTTCATCTTACACTCTTGATTAAATCTCAATCAAGCTTCATATTTATGGTCTAATCATGCAGGAGCAGGTCCTGGTATGCATATTATTTAAAAATGACTCAATAGACAGGGAGTTTATAGGAAGACTAGAAGAGTGTTTTCAATTTTTCTTTCACTATTGATTATATCTCGACCAAACTTCATATTTACAGTCTACTCATCCAGTAGCATATCATTTAAAAATCGTTGAACTTACTGGCAGTTTATAGGAATACTAGAAATTTTTTCAAATTTCTCATACACTATTCATTATATGTAAAATTTGTATTCTATATAGGGTAAGGGTTATTCTGCCCGAAGGCAGGTCCGAACCTCCGCAGAGGTGTTCCTGAGCCGGAGTTTACGTGCGGTAGGGTGGCCAGTTCCTTTCCTGTCCTCCATTCCCTTACCCCCACCAACGGCGCGTGGCAACCCATCCAACTCCTGACCACGCCCAATGTTGCTTAACTTCGGAGATCTCACGGGATCCGGTGTTTCAACACGGCTACGGCCGTTGGCTTCTACATATGAAACGCTCGTTAATTTTAAACATTTTTTGTTATATGCATAATTTAGCTTAATCTTCAACTGAGGCAGAAAATTACTATTTTCTATGGGCTTCATGCTATGCAGCCTATGACGGACACCCTCGCAGGCGTACATTTATTTGAAAGATCCACAACAGGATAAAATCACAGGATGCATCATATTTATCTCGAATTTAATATTACCCCCACCTAATGTAACAGAACACCGAGGTAACATAAGGTAGAACGTTTCCCTTTGGTGTCTGTCTATCTGTTTGTATATTCCTAAAATGGACAGCTGCTAAACTTATTTGAACCAAACTAATTAATTGGATTATAGTTTAGTTTAATTTATTGCCTTTCTTATACGGCGCGGCTCAGGCTATGAAGCCTGCTATTATGCCAAACCATATTACACAACAGCTTTATACAATTTACATGTACATAAAATCATTTTTACATATATTACTAAAAAATCACTAAAATTAATTTACTTAACCTCTATAAATTTGTATCGTTATTGATAATTAAGAGCTAATTATTAAATGTTTACTTTGGTGAAATCTACTTTTTACATATTTGAGTACCACATTAAACATTTCCTTTTAAATAGCCTCGGATTGCCTATGCCTCTAATTTCAGCTGGGATTGAGTTCCAGGAAAGTATGGTAAAAGGTATGAATGAGTTGTTGTATGAGTTACTGTGGAGAATGGGAATGGACAAGAGGGAACGTGTGGATGACCTTGAGGGAGTTCTATCGGTAGGGGAGAGATATTTAAAATCTGTTCTGATTTGCTTGTTTCCAGAATACTGTGGAGAAGGGAAACAGCGTGGTATTTCAGCCAATCTTAGCCATGACAGTTGAGAGAGGAAAGGGCTAATATGAGTTTGGATTGGGATATTTAATACGAATCGAGCACAATCATTCTAGGCTCGCTGTAGTCGACATGAAAGTGTTTTGCTCATACTGTTATAAACTATATCTCCGTAGTCAAATATTGGAAATATTAGACTCTGTACCAATAATTTTCTTGTGCTTCTTGGAAGGAAGTTCCTCATCCTTTTTGCAGAATGTAATGAGTAGAATACTCTTTGACAAATTTTTGTGACATGTTCCGACCAACTTAAATATTTATCGAATACCGCTCCAAGGTTCTTTACATGATCGCTAAATGTTACTGGTTTACCACTGAGCATAACACTGGGTATAGACGTGTTGTGTATTTTAGCATGAGATTCATACGTGCCAATTATGATGGCCTTTGATTCTGATGGGTTCACTTTCAGGCCATGTCTGCCAGTCCAGTCATTAACATTTGCTAGGTCTTCGTTTAACTTAGTGACTGAATTATTTAAGTCATTAGGCTTTGTATGAATATATAACTGAATATCATCTGCATACAGGTGATATTTACAATTGGTCAGCGTCTCAGATAAGTCGTTCATGTACAATGAGAACAAAAGTGGTGACAATACTCCTCCCTGAGCCACGCCTATCTTAGTGGTTTGCCACGAAGATGTATTGTTTTCCACTGATACGAGCTGCTGACGATCACTAAGATAGGAGTGTACCCAGGTTAAAGTGCTGTAAGAAAATTTCAGCGCCTTAATTTTAGCGAGTAATATGTCTCTATCTACACAATCGAAGGCTTTGCTTAAGTCCAAGAGAACAAGTATAGTCATTTGTCCTTTATCCTACCGCTAGTTGCATGTCATTTGGCACTTTAACTAATGCAGAGGCAGTACTGTGGTTTTGTCTGAATCCCGATTGATATTTGTCAAGTAAGTTGTACTGTATAAGATATTCAGTCATTTGTTTATGTAATATTTTCTCCAACAACTTTCCTAATATAGGAAGGATACTTACAGGACGATAATCTTCGGGATTGTTGGGGTTGTTGTTTTTGGGGAAAGGTCGGATGATTGCATGTTTACAATTAGAAGGAAATACTCCAGTCATGAGTGAGTTATTAATGATATGCGTGACCGCTGGAAGTATGATGTCTATGATTCTTTTTAAAAGAGACAGGTTGATTCCATCATGGCCAGTGGACCCTGACTTTATTTCACTGAAGACTTCCCTAACGTCACTGGGGGATGAGGTTGGCAAGCGTGTTGAGAGTCTCCTTACTGCTCAGCGCTTCCTGCACTGCTTGCTTCACAATGGCTTACATTGGCACCTCTTTAACTTTGGGGCCATGGTTGTTTTTGTAGATATTTCGCTTCAGGTTTCACTGAACACTTCACGAACACACTGACGTGAATAAATGTACAAGTTAGAGTAATGTATTACACTTGCGACTGTCAAACTGCTAAAAGTCACCTCCTAATGCCGCACAAAACACGAGCCTCGTATTTCGTGACTATACACTATCCGCCATTAACACACTCACTCAGGATTGTGTTATCAGATGTATATGAAATGAAATGTCGTATGGCTTTTAGTGCCGGGATATCCCAGGAAGGGTTCGGCTCGCCAAAGTGCAGGTCTTTCTATTTGATGCCCGAAGGCGACCTGCGCGTCGTGATGAGGATGAAATGATGATGAAGACAACACATACACGCAGCCCCCGTGCCGTAAGAGTTAACCAATTAAGGTTAAAATCCCCGACCCGGCCGGGAATCGAACCCGGGACCCTCTGAACCGAAGGCCAGTGCGCTGACCGTTCAGCCAACGAGTCGGACAGGTGTATATGATGCCATGGTAATCATATGGAGTTGGTATTTATAAGATTTTTCTAAAATATTTTCATTGACATTGGGTCTATCAAAAGACTGTGTGCAACACACGTTTAAGAATGTTATTTCTGTTCCTATAAGCCTTTATGTCGTATTTATCGTACGAGGGAAAATAAAGCAGATGATAACGCAAAATTTGATTTTTGGTCAAAGTCTCGTGAGGCATGTCGTGCATGTCACCTCAAGGTGGGCAACGGAAGAAACTAAAGAGCCATTTTACTTTTTTCGATAGAAAAAATATTAAGGGAGGTATCTTTCAATGTCAGAGCGACATGCCATTGGTCAGAGACACAATATGCAACTTGTGAATCATGGAGAATTTCGCACACCTCCGGACCAGGAACTGTACCGAGCAATAAATTTGAAAATTGTCATTATTCTCTCTCGACTTTGTTCAGCTGTTCATCATATTTCACTTTACTGGCACGCGCTTTTCGAACCAGGATATCATTTTAACCTGTCGCGTTAAACGTGTCAATAGAGCCATTTTACTTCGCATGAATTCCTGTAAGGTAACAAATAATCCTGCCGGCCCTGTGTTGCTGGGGTCTTACCCGGAGGCCCCGGGTTCGATTCCCGGCCAGGTCAGGGATTTTTACCTGGATCTGAGGGATGGTTCGAAGTCCACTCAGCCTTCGTGATTAGAATTGAGGAGCTACCTGACGGTGAGATAGCAGCCCCCGGTCTAGAAAGCCAAGAATATATATTTTTTTTAGCTAGGTGCATTACGTCGCACCGACACGGATAGGTCTTATGGCGACGATGGGGCAGGGAAGAGCTAAGAGTTGGAAAGAAGCAGCCGTGGCCTTAATTAAGGTACAGCCCCAGCATTTGCCTGGCGTGAAAATGGGAAAACACGGAAAACCATCTTCAGGGCTGCCGACAGTGGAGTTCGAACCTACTACCTCCCGAATACTGGCTACTGGCCGCACTTAAGTGACTGCAGCTATCGAGCTCGGTAGAAAGCCAAGAATAACGGCCGAGAGGATTCGTCGTGCAGACCACACGACACCTCGTACTCTGCAGGCCTTCGGGCTGAGCAGCGGTCGCTTGACAGACCAAGGCCCTTCAAGGATTGTAGTGCCTTGGGGTTAGGGGTTAAGATATAATCCACTGCAAATTCCTGTGTGAATAACGGGTAAAAATGCTAGCATAAAACAAATCACATGATTTGTTTAGAATAGTGATCTTCTTTCTATGATGCTCTTTCCACGCGACATAGGGTGTCTGGTGTTATCTGCTTCGACCTTGTAAACGTAACCCAGTTTTACAACTGGTTGTCTTTCCTGAATATGTGAGGAGATGAGTTGTACTATTATTATTTCTTTGTTTCACTTTAACCTGAGAGCTGTTCCATTGGCATCATCTGATGCAGTTCTTATTATTTCCTGTTTCCCATTCTGTCCTTCAGTGGTTGGTTTCGGTC